>NW_017189516.1:17692637-17900011 GCF_001704415.2 Capra hircus
ACTGCAAACAAATATCACTGGCATATGTGGGGATTGCTCTGCACTGTATGGACCACATTGGGTTTGCCCCAGCTCAGGGCAGGATGTGATTTTCATGTCTACACGGCTCAGGCTCCAGATTGCTCTGCAAGGGTACTATCAAAAGTGGGCCCTGCATTTGGTGCACTTCCTAGGTCTAAGCTGCTCAGGTTCCAGTTATCAGGTAAAATAATTAGGAATAAATCTACCTAAAGAAACAATACAATATTGTGAAATAATTAACCTTCAATTAAAATAAATGTATTTATATTAAAAAAACAAAACAGAAAAAGAAATGAAATACCTATATATAGAAAACTATAAAACACTGATGAAAGAAATCAAAGATGACAAAAATAGATGGAGAAATATACCATGTTCATGGATTGGAAAAATCAGTATAGTGAAAGTGAGTATACTACCCAAAACAATCTATAGATTCAATGCCAATACCTATCAAGCTGCTGCTGCTGCTGCTAAGTTGTTTCAGTTGTGTCCCACTCTGTGAAGCCCACTGATGGCAGCCGACCAGGCTCCTCTGTCCCTGGGATTCTCTGTGCAAGAATACTGGATTGGGTTGCATTTCCTTCTCTAATACATGCATGAATGCTAAGTCACTTCAGTCCTGTCCAACGCTATGTGACCCCATGGATAGCAACCCACCAGGCTCTTCTGTCCACAGAACTCTCCAGGCAAGAATACTGGAGTGGATTGCCATTTCCTTCTCCTCCTATCAAGCTACTAATGGTATTTTTCACAGAAGTTCACAATTTATATGGAAATACAAAAAGCCCTGAATAGCTAAAGTCATCTTGAGAAAGAAGAATGGAACAGGAGGAATCAACCTGCCTGACTTCAGACAATACTACCAAGCTACAGTCATCAAGACAGTATGGTTCTGGCACAAATACATAAATATAGATCAATGGAACAAAATAGAAAGCCCAGAGGTAAATCCATGCACCTATGAACAGTGTATCTTTGATAAAGGAGGCAAGACTATACAATGGAGAAAAGACAATTTCTTAAACTAGTGATTCTGGGAAAACTGGTAAGCCACCTGTAAAAGAATGAAACTATAACATTTTCTACCACCATATACAAAAATAAACTAAAAATGGATTAAAGATCTAAATGCATGCCCTGAAGCTATACAACTTCTAGAGTAAAACGTAAGCAAAACACTCTCTGACATAAATCTCAGTAAAATCTTCTATGACCCAACTCCCAGAGTAATGGAAATAAAAGCAAAAATAAACAAACTGGACCTAGTTAAACTTGAAATCTTTTTAATAAGAAAGGAAACTATCAGCAAGGTGAAAATACAGCCTTCGGAATGGGAGAAAAGAATAGCAAACGAAGCATCTAACAAAGAATTAGTCTCAAAAATATACAAGGAGCTCATGCAGCTCAATACCAGAAAAATAAACGACCCAATCAAAAAAATGGGCCAAAAAACTAAACAGACATTTCTCCAAAGAAGACATACAGATGGCTAACAAACACATGAAAAGATGTTCAACATCACTCATTTGAGAAATGCAAATCAAAACCACAATGAGGTACCACCTCATGCTGGTCAGAATGGATGCTATCCAAAAGTCTATAAACTATAAATGGTAGAAAGGATATGGAGAAAAGGGAACCCTCTAACACTGTTGGTGGGAATGTAAACTAGTACAGCCACTATGGAGAACAGTGTGGATATTCCTTTAAAAGCTGGGAATAGAACTTCCATATGACCCAGCAATTCCACTGCTGGGCATACACAACAAGGAAACCAGAATTGAAAGAGAAACCTGTACCCCAATGTTCATTGCAGCACCGTTGACAATAGCTAGGACATCGAAGCAACCTAGATGTCCATCAGCAGACGAATGGATAAGAAAGCTGTAGTACAAATACATAATGGAATATTACTCAGCTATTAAAAAAGAATGCATTTGAATCAGTTCTAATGAGGTGGATGAAACTGGAGACTATTATTCAGAGTGAAGTAAGTCAGAAAGAAAGACACCAATACAGTATATTAATGGAATTTAGACAGATCATAACAATGACCCTATATGCAAGACAGCAAAAGAAACACAGATATAAAGGACAGACTTTTGGACTCTCTGAGAGAAAGCAAAGGTGGGATGATTTGAGAGAATATCATTGAAACATGTATATTACCATATGTGAAATAGACCACCAGTCCAAGTTCAAAGCATGAAATAGGGCACTCAAAACTAGTGCACTGGGACAACCCTGAAGGATGGGATGGGGAGAGCAGTGGGAGGAGGACTCAGGATGGGAGACACATGTACAATCATAGCTGATTCATGTCAATATATGGCAAAAACCACTACAATATTGTAAAGTGTTTAGCCTCCAATTAAAATAAATAAATAAATTTTAAATAAATAAATAAATACTTTAAAAAAATCCCCACTTTTTTTTTATAATCCATTTGTTGATTGAGAAGATGTCATTTAATTTACACATACCTGTGTATTTTCAAATTTACCTCGTTATTAGAGCTTCATTCTCTTATAATTTGAAAAAGGTGTTTTGTTTTGTTTTGTTACATTTTCAAGATTTAAATATATTAATACTTGTTTTGTGACCTGATATGTGGTCTATTCTGGAGAATAATTTACATGCACTTGAGAAAAATTTGCATTGTGCTGTTTCTAAATGAGGCGGTCTATATACGTCTGCTTGTTTTATATGGTTTATAATATCCTGTTATTCTCTTTTCTTAAAATTATGAATCAAATTGCAAAGTCTTGATGCACAGATAATTGTTCAAACATTATTCTAGATGCTTTGCTAATTTTTAATAACATTGAAATAGAAACTTTTTAATAAAACAGATTGCACTCCAAATGTGGATGGATCTCATCCAATCTGTCAATGTCCTTAACAGAATAAGATACATATATCCAGAGAAAAAAGAAATTCTGTCATCACACTGCCTTTGGTATTAAATATTGATTTTGTTTCTCTGTAGAGCATAGCATTTTTGATTCCATTTTTAATTTTTTGAGGAATCTCCAAAATGTTTTCCGCAGTGGGTGAACCAATTTAAATTTCCCCGAACAGGTTACAGTGGTTCCCTTTACTCCACATTATCGCCAACTTGTTATCTCTTGCCTTTTTATTACTGTAATTCTAAATGATATGAGGTCATATCTCACTAAAGTTTTTATTTGAATTTTTGTGATGATTAGTAATATTGTGCATCTTTTCATGAATCAGTTAGCCATAAGGATGTCTTATTTTGGAAATTGTCCTCTACATATTTTTAATCAGGTTTTTAATGGGTTATATGAGTTATTGATGTATTTTAGATATTAACACTGTTAAAATCAAAAGTCCATAAAGGCAAAACAGATATTGTCTGTTTAGTAATACAAGCAAAACTTGATTTAGCTTGCCAAACAAACATGACCTTGTTCATTTCGTGTTTATACCTCTGGAAATTATAACCAAATCTTGAAGTTTTCCAAAATTAGTATGAGTTATTCACTGATCAATTCCCTATCATTTTAGAAAAAAAAAATATTATGATGAATAACCATGAAGAATAAACTGTCATTAATTTCTCACTGCATAAGCTGCTTCGTAAGGATATATACTTCAGCTTCATTTACATTTTGGTTTGAGTGCTCCTGGCTTGCAAACTGTCTTTTTGGTGTGTGCATGACAAATTTCAGTAATTAGCACTTCAATGATTGTTTGGTATACTTATGTTATTTACGAACTTTGACATTATATGTTATAAGAAGTGGGATCCAAAAAAAGACCCCCAATAATTTCAAGTCCACTGAGCAAACAGATACTGGTACCCAAAGGGATTATTGTGCTCACTGACCCTGGACTCTAAGTGTAAGTCTATCTTAGATGTGAGCTTTTCTGTCTTTGGATTTTGAGATCTCTAATATTATTATCTCTACCTGTATTTTCTTTGCTAAAAGTTCTTTTTAATCTCCCTATTCTGCTCCAAAAGGGGGAGATATGTGATTCCTTTCATTTAGGAAGAGATGTTGAAAAAAGGACCACTCATAGTTAAGATGCCTTTGGAAATCTAAAGGAAAATATGGGTTCTTGGTGGTCTGAGTAGAATCCTATGCCTTTTTGGGAAACGGATGAAATTTTAGAATTATAGTAGCCACTTTGGAGAAACGTTTTATAATTTCTTTCCTTCTACTAACTTTGGGGTTCTTCATTTCTTGTTTTTCTATCTGCTTTATGTGTAAAAGTAGGTTATTTATTTGATATTTCTCTTGTTTCTTGATGCAAACTTGTATTTCTATGAAACTTTAATTTAGATAAGTCCACCTTAATTGGTACCAATGAAAAATAGATTTACCAAACTCCACAGAGACAATGGAACACATGCTTGGCTATTATGCACGAGTATATACTCTAACACAGCTCTAAAGGAATCTTTGCAGCATAAAAGTAAATTAAAAAAACAACCAACCAAAAAGATATCTTTAATAAAAATTTGTTAATGTCTGAGCCAACTGAGCAGATAACATTAACTTAGTTGATGTGCCAGAATCACACTTTTGAAGCAACTATTATTTTGAGTTTTATAATTGACACATGGCTGCAATTTTAAGAGAAAAGCTAACAGATCTCTGTGTGTGTCTCTATGTTTGTATATGTTTACAAATGTATATTATAGATATTTGGTATCATTTTACCTCAAATAGCTTGGCCAAAATTAATTTTTAAAGACTTTTATTTAATCAGCTTCAAGAAAATTAAGTATTTATATAAATTAGGCATATTCTCAGAAATATAGAAACTAACCCAAGTGTTTTATCAAGTTAATATCATCTAGGACAAACTTTGATAAATGAGAGATAATTTAAGTTTGCTGGTTTAATAAAAGCAAAAATGTCATGAGAATTTTTTAGCAAAATAATAATTTAAAATGTTAGCTAGCTGTTTGATGTCTAAATGAAGCATAATTATTAAAAGCAAGTAAGCTAAATAAATGTAAATAATATAAATGTTTAAAACAAGATAAATTGAAAAATTATATTCATTGAGTATTTAAACTATTTCCAAATAAGGTAAACATTAAATGCCAAACCAATTTATCTACTTTAGGATTTTTAACTTATTATATAGAGATAAAACATTTTAATCTACTAAAAATATACTCGTGTAACATAGATATGCCAGAGAAGGCAATGGCACCCCACTCCAGTACTCTTGCCTGGAAAATCCCATGGATGGAGGAACCTGGTAGGCTGCAATCCATGGGGTCGCTAAGAGTTGGACATGACTGAGCGACTTCACTTCACTTTCACTTTTCACTTTCATGCATTGGAGAAGGAAATGGCCGCCCACTCCAGTATTCTTGCCTGGAGAATCCCAGGGATGGGGGAGCCTTGTGGGCTGCCATCTGTAGGGTCGCACAGAGTCGGACAAGACTGAAGTGACTTTGCAGCAACATAAATATGCACTTTGAAATAATATACTTGCAATATTATAAAATATATTTATAAATTCAATAATTTACTAAAGATGTTATTATATGGTAGACATTTCACAAGGACCTACTTCTAGCTTTAATCAAAAAGCAAATATTATTTACTATCAGTTATAGTCCTCTGTAGCTTAGCTGGTAAAGAATCTGCCTGCAATGCAGGAGACCATGGTTCAATTCCTAGGTGGGGAAGATCTGATGGAGAAGAGATAGGCTACCCATTCCAGGATTCTTGGGCTTTCCTGGTGGCTCAACTGGTAAAGAATCTGCCTGCCATATGGGAGAACTGGGTTCGATCCCTGGGTTGGAAATATCCCTTGGAGAAGGGAAAGACTACCCAATCCAGTATTCTGGTCTGGAGGATTCCATGGACAATATAGCCCATGTGGTTGCAAAGAGTCAGATACAACTGAGCGGCTTTCACTTTCACTATTTTCATAATTTGGAAACAATATGTAAAAATAAAATTACTGAAATAAGGGTAAAAGAAAACAACTGTATATTAAAAATAGATAAGGAAAACAGAATGCATGGTTTGAGGAAAAGGAATGTTGAGAAATGAGTATGATGTGTCACCAGGCTGACTAATACTGGAATAAATTTATTTAAGTTTAGAAAAAACTTTTAATGTCAAAAGTATAATGTGCAAACTTTGAATTTCAATTTCTCTGTTAGAGTCAGAAGAAATCATAAACATGTGTGGCCAAGACAGAAGAGTAGAAAGAGCCCGAGCCTACCTCCTTCCCCATGAACACATTAAAATTACAAATATTTATAAAGTAAATATTTAGGAGAATGACTAGAAGACTAACAGAAAATATTTCCACAGTTAAAGATCAAGTAACCACAATGAGACAGACAAAAGAAGGCAGAGACAATGTATAGTCCAGACTAGACTTCCAGATAAGAGACTCACAAACTGGAGAATAATCACAATTGCAGAGGTTCTCTCTAAGGAATGAGAGATTGGAGATCCATGTCAGGTTCTCTAGACCTGCGTGAGGACCTGAAACATAAATATGAGCCACCAGAATGCTTAACTTTGAAGATGAGCAGGGCTTCCATATACAGAATAAGAGGATTTTAGGAAACAGATACTCTACTCTTAAAGAACATGTGCAAAATCTCACATACCCTGAGTCCTAGTGAAGAAGTAGTAATTAAAAAAAAAAAAAAGCCAAAAACAATATAATATTGTACAGTAATTAGCCTCCAATTAAAAAAAAAGGCAACAAAAAAAGAAGCCTTTCAGACCCAACTGCTGATCTTGGAGAGCCCCCTAGACAGGAAGAAAGCAACTGAGACTTCTTATGGAGGCATAGTAGATGGCCAAAGCCATGTTGGGGAGCTCATTCTACCACAAGAACAATTGAGTAGGAAAATGACTTCTTTTACCTCTGCCACTAGTCTTTAAAACAGGGGCTGACACTAACCATGAGCCCCCAAGGACCCACAGTCAGCTGCTCCAAAACTAGGTCTTGTCCACCAGCAAATTGACACTAACAGTGTGCCATGCTGATCTCACAACTAACAGTTTCATAAATTGACCACTCCCACAAGGAGGCCAACACCAACCTCATCCCTGCCAAACTCCAAATCCCAGATACCCTAGAACATAGCTGCACACACCAGTGGGCTGGCGCCATTCAAATCCAGAGAGTCCCCAAATTCAGCTTCTCGAGGACCCTACCCTGCCAGTCATCAGGCCAACACCAGTGCTGGAATCCACATAAGCAATGCAGTAAACTATTCCAAGATCAAGTTTAACCCACTAAAAAGAAAGTCCCAGTGTCAGGATTCCCTGGGCTGTTCATCCATCTCTGCTGGGACACAGGCCCATCCACCATTAACTGACCTCCAGTGCTTGAATCCTATGTACCACACAGGCAGCCATACCAGGACCCAGTCACAGTCTTAAGCAGTTTTGAAGCTATTGTAAAAGACAGTGCTTAATAGCCAATAAGATGAGGGACCAATTCTAACTACTAGTACAGCAATAGTAGTCAAATCCTGCCACAACAGTAAAACCTAAACAAGCCACATGAGCATACCCCTGGAGTATATAGCTCAGAATAGCAGAAATGAGCATATGACTGGGTCCATTAGGACATCTGATATTATAAGTGAACAATGCAAAGAGATAGAGGAAAATAATAAAATGGGAATGACTAGAGATATCTTCAAGAAACATACCAAGGGCATATTTTATGTAAAGAAGGGCAGGATAAAAGACAGAAATGGTGTGGACCTAACAGAAGCAAAATATATTAAGAAGAGGTGGCAAGAATGCATAGAAGTACTATATGAAAAAATCTTAACGACCTAGATAGTTATTAAGGTGTGATCTCTCACCAAGAGCAAGACATCCTGGAGTGTGAAGGTAAGTGGACCTGGGGAAGCATCACTACAAACAAAGCTGGTGGAGGTAATGGAATTCCAGGTGAGGTAATGAAAATTCTTAAAATGATGCTGTTAAAGTGCTGTACTCAATACGCCAGCAAATTTGGAAAACTCAGCAGTGGCCACAGTACTAGAAAAGGTCAGTTTTAATTTTAATCTCAAAGAAGAACAATGCCAAAAGAACGCTCAAACTAATGCACAATTGCGATCATTTCACATGCTAGCAAGGTAATGCTGAAAAGCCTTCAAGCTAGGCTTCAACAGTATGTGAACCAAGAAATTCCAGATGAACAAACTGGATTTAGAAAAGGCAGAGGAACCAGAAACCAAATTGCCAACATCCATTGGCCACCGGATGCAATGAGCTGATTCATTTGAAAAGACCCTGATGTTGGGGAAGATTGAAGGCAGGAGGAGAAGGGGACGACAGAAGATGACATGGTTAGATGGCATCACCAACTCAATGGACATGATTTTGGGTAAACTCCGGGAGTTAGTGATGTACATGGAGGCCAGGCATGCTGCTGTTCACGGGGTCGCAAAGAGTCGGACACGACTGAGTGACTGAACTGAACTAAACTGATTGGATCATGAGCTTCCTTCATACCAGTCAGTAAAGAATTTGCCTGCAATGCAGGAGACCCAGGTTCATTCCCTGGGATGGGAAGATCCCCTAGAGGAGGAAATGGCAACCCACTCCAGTATTCTTGCCTGGAGAACTCCATGGACAGAATAGCCTGGCAGGCTATAGTCAATGGGGTTCACAAGAATTGGACATGACTGAGCGACTAAACTATTATTGGATCATAGGAAAAGCAAGAAAATTCTAGGGAAAAAAAAATCTACATCTGCTTCATTGACTAAGCTAAAGCCTTTGCTTGTGTGGATCACACAAAATTGTGGAAATTTCTTTTTTTATTAATTAATTTATTTTAATTGGAGGCTATTTACTTTACAATATTGAGGTGGTTTTTGCCATACATTGACATGAATCAACCATGGATGTACATGTGTTCCCCATCCTGAACCCCCTCCCACCTCCTCATCCCATCTCTCTGGGTCATCCCAGTGCATCAGCCCTGAGCACCCTGTCTCATGCATCAAACCTGGACTGGCAATCTGTTTCATATATGATAATATACATTTTCCAATGTTATTCTCTCAAATCATCCCACCCTCGCCTTCTCCCACAGAGTCCAAAAGACTGTTCTTTACATCTGTGTCTTTTTTGCTATCTCACATATAGGGTCATCATTACCATCTTTCTAAATGTAATATATGTGCATTAATATATTCAGAGAAGGCAATGACAACCCACTCCAGTACTCTTGCCTGGAAAATCCCATGGACAGAGGAACCTGGTAGGCTGCAGTCCATGGGATCATAAAAAGTCAGACGCTACAGAGCAACTTCATTTTCACTATTCACTTTCATGCATTGGAGAAAGAAATGGCAACCCACTCCAGTGTTCTTGCCTGGAGAGTCCCAGGGACGATGGAGCCTGGTGGGTTGCTGTCTACGGGGTCGTACAGAGACAGACAGACTGAAGCGATTTAACAACAGCAGCAGCATTAATATACTGTATTGGTGTTTTCCCTTCTGACTTACTTTACTTGGAATAATAGTCTCCAGTATCATCCACCTCATTAGAACTGATTCAAATGCATTTCTTTTAATGGCTGGGTAATATTCCATTGTGTATATGTACCACAGCTTTCTTATCCATTCGTCTGCTGATGGACATCTAAGTTGCTTCCATGTCCTGGCTACTGTAAACAGAGCTGCAACGAACATTGGGGTACATGTGTCTCTTTCAATTCTGGTTTCCTTGGTGTGTATGTCCAGCAGTGGGATTGCTGGGTTGCATGGCATTTCTATTTTCAATTTTTTAAAGAATCTCCAAACTCTTCTCCATAGTGGCTGTACTAGTTTGCATTCCAACACACAGTGTAAGAGGGTTCCCTTTTCTCCACACCCTCTCCAGAATTTATTGTTTGTAGACATTTTGATAGCAGCCATTCTGACCCTAGTAAGATGGTACCTCATTGTGGTTTTGATTTGCATTTCTCTGATAATGAGTGATGTTGAGCATCTTTTCATGTGTTTGTTGAAGAGATTGTCTTTTCTCCATTGTATAGTCTTGCCTCCTTTATCAGAGATAAGGTGTCAATAGGTGTGTGGATTTACCTCTGGGCTTTCTATTTTGTTCCATTGATCTATATTTCTGTCTTTGTGCAAGTACCATACTGTCTTGATGACTATAGCTTGGTAGTATAGTGTGAAGTCAGGCAGGTTCATTCCTCCTGTTCCATTCTTCTTTCTCAAGATTGCTTTGGCTATTTTTTTTTAATTTCCATACAAATTTGCTCTTGTTTTGTGAAAAATATCATTGGTAGTTTGATAGGGGTTGCATTGAATCTATAGATTGCTCATTATCACTATATTGATTCTTCTGATCCATAAACATGTTATATTTTTCCATCTATTTGTGTCACCTTCGATTTCTTTATTTGGTGTTTTATAGTTTTCTATATGTAGTTCTTTTGTAACTTTAGGTAGATTTATTCCTAAGTATTTTATTTTTTATGTTGCAACAGTGAATTGAATTGTTTCCTTAATTTCTTTTTCTATTTTCTCATTGCTTGTATATAGGAATGCAAGGTATTTCTTTGCATTAATTTTATATCCTGCAACTTTACTATATTCATTAATTAGCTCTAGCATATTTCTGGTGGAGGCTACAGGCGTTTCTATGTAGAGGATCGTGTCATCTGCAAACAGTGGGAGTTTTACTTCTTCTTTTCCAATCTGGTTTCCTTTTATTTTTCTTTTTTCTTCTCGGATTGCTGTGGCTAAAACTTCCAAAATTCTGTTGAATAGTGGGGGTCAGTGTCAGCACCTTTGTCTTGTTCTCTACGTTAGGTGAAATGCTTTCATTTTTTCACCATTGAGGATAATGTTTGCTGTGCATTTATTGTATATAGCTTTTATTATGTTGAGATATGTTCCTTCTATTCCTGCTTTCTGGAGGGTTATTATCATAAATGAATGTTGAATTTTGTCAAAGGCTTTCTCTGCATCAATTGAGATAATCATGTGGTTTTATCTTTCAATTTGTTAATGTGGAGCATCATATTGATTGATTTGCAAATATTGATGAATCCTTGCGTCCCTGGGATGAAGCTCACTTGGTCATGATGCATCATACTTAAGAGAAAGAAGCATGAAACTGGAGGAATCAACCTGCCTGACTTCAGGCTCTACTACAAAGCCACAGTCATTAAGACAGTATGATACTGGCACAAATACAGAAATATAGATGAATGGAACAAAATAGAAAGCCCAGAGATATATCCACACACTTAAGGACACCTTATCTTTGACAAAGGAGGCAAGAATATACAATGGAGAAAAGACAATCTCTTTAACAAGTGGTGTTGGGAAAACTGGTCAACGACTTATAAAAGAATGAAACTAGAACACTTTCTAACACCATACACAAAAAATAAATTCAAAATGGATTAAAGATATAAACATAAGACCAGAAACTATAAAACTTTTAGAGGAGAACATAGGCAAAACACTCTCTGACATACATTACAGCTGGATCCTCTATGACCTACCTCCCAGAATATTGGAAATAAAAGCAAAAATAAACAGATGGGAAATAATTAAAAATAAAAGCTTCTGCACAACAAAGGAAACTATAAGCAAGGTGAAAAGACAGCCTTCGGAATGGGAGAAAATAATAGCAAATGAAGCAACTGACAAACAACTAATCTCAAAAACATACAAGCGACTCCTGCAGCTCAATTTCAGAAAAATAAATGACCCAATCAAAAAATGGGCCAAAGAACTAAATAGACATTTCTCCAAAGAAGACATACAGATGGCTAACAAACACATGAAAAGATGCTCAACATCACTCATTATCAGAGAAATGCAAATCAAAATCACAATGAGGTATCATTTCATGCCAGTCAGAATGGCTGCTATCCAAAAGTCTACAAGTAATAAATGCTGAAGAGGGTGTGGAGAAAAGGGGACCCTCTTACACTGTGGGTTGGAATGCAAACTAGTACAGCCACTATGGAGAACAGTGTGGAGATTCCTTAAAAAACTGGAAATCGAACTGCCTTATGACCCAGCAATCCCACTACTGGGTAAACACACCGAGGAAACCAGAATTGAAAGAGACACGTATACCTCAATGTTCATCACAACACTGTTTATAATAGCCAGGACATGGAAGCAACCTAGATGTCCATCAGCAGACGAATGGTTATGAAAGCTGTGGTACATATACACAATGGAGTATTATTCAGCCATTAAAAAGAATACATTTGAATCAGTTCTAATGAGGTGGATGAAACTGGAGCCTATTATACAGAGTGAAGTAAACCAGAAAGAAAAACACCAGTACAGTATGCTAACACATATATATGGAATTTAGAAAGATGGTAATGATAATGTTATATGCGAGACAGCAAAAGAGACACAGATGTATCTAACAGTCTTTTGGACTCTGTGGGAAAGGGAGAGGGTGGGATAATTTTGGAAAATGGCATTGAAACATGAATGATACATATATAATGAATCGCCAGTCCAGGTTCAATGCAGGATACAGTATGCTTGTGGCTGGTGCACTGTGATGACCCAGAGGGATGGTACGGAGAGGGAGGTGGGAGAGGGGGTTCAGGATGGGGAACACGTGTACACTCTTGGCAGATTCATATTGATGTATGGCAAAAACAATACAATATTTTAAAGTAATTAGTCTCCAACTAAAAGAAATAAATTTATATTTAAAAGAGAGAGAAAAAAAGTCCCTAAAACCAAGATTCAAACTTGATGATGAACAAGAAATAAAACCTCTTAAAGGAGTACTATACCTCCAATCATATTTTTTGAGAGTTTAATAAGTTTAGAAATCTTTGAAGACTATTTATTATAGTTCTGTATTTTATTTTTAAAGTTTGTATAACATTGAACTACTAGAATAATGTAACATCCTAGGTAAGTATCTGTAAATCTGTAAAATATATTTTAATAAAATCAAAGCACTATCATGAAAAAAATATATATGTTGTTGGATTATATTTGTTAGAATTTTGTTAAGGAGTTTTTTATCTATTTTCATCAGTGATATTGGCAAGAAGTTTTCTCCTTTTTTTTTTTGGCATCTGGTTTTGGTATTTAGGTGATGGTGGCCTCATAGAATGGGTTTGGAAGTTTACCTTCCTCTGAACTTTTCTGAAAGAGATTGAGTAGGATAGGTATATGATCTTCTCTTAATTTTTGATAGAATTCAACTGTGAAGTCATCTGGTCCCGGGCTTTTGTTTGCTGGAAGATTTCTTATGAGTTTCAATTTCAATGCTTGTGATGGGTCTGCTAAGATTTGTCTATTTCTTCCTGGTTCAGTTTTGGAAAGTTATATTTTTCTAAGAATTTGTCCATTTATTCCAAATTGTCCATTTTATTAACATATAGTTGCTGATAATAGTCTCTTATGATCCTTTGTATATCTGTGTTGTCTGTTGTGATTTCTCCATTTTCATTTCTAATTTTGTTGATTCGATTCTTCTCTCTTTGTTTCTTGATGAGTCTGGCTAATGGTTTGTCAATGTTATTTATCTTCTCAAAGAACCAGCTTTTAGGTTTGTTGATTTTTGTTATGGTCTCTTGTTTCTTTTGCATTTATTTCTGCACTAATTTTTAAGATTTCTTCCCCTTAGCACTGTTTTTACTGAATCCCATAGATTTGGGGTGGTTGTGTTTTTATTTTCATTCATTTCAATGCATAGCCTGATTTCTTCTGTGATTTGTTGGTTATTCAGTAGTGTGTTGTTCATACTCAATATGTTGGAATTTTTAGTACTTTTTCCCCTCTAATTGAGATCTAATCTTACTGTGTTGTGGTGAGGAAAGATGCTTGGAATGATTTCAGTTTTTTTGTTTTTTTTTTAAATTTACCAGGACTAAATTTATGGTCCAGGATGTGATCTATCCTGGAGAACATTCAATGTGCACTTGAGAAAAAAATGAAATTCATTGTTTTCAGATGAAGTGTCCTATAGTTATCAATTAGGTCTAACTAGTCCATTGTATCCTTTACAATGTGTGTTTCCTTGTTAATTTTCCCTGTTTTTTGATCTATCCATAGGTGTGAGTGGGGTATTAAAGCCCCCTACTATTATTGTATTATTGTTAATTTCTCCTTTCATACTTGTAAGCATTTACCTTACATATTGCAGTGCTCCTATGTTGGGTGAATATATATTTATAATTGTTATATCTTCTTCTTGTATTCATCCTTTGATCATTATGTAGTGTCCTTCTTTGTCTCTTTTAACAGCCTTTATTTCAAAGTCTATCTTAATTAATATGAGTATTTCTACTCCCGCTTTCCTTTGGTCTCCATTTCGGTGAAATATCGTTTTCCCATCCTTCACTTTCTGTCTGTATGTGTCCCTTGTTTTGAGATGAGTCTCTTGTAGACAGCATATTTAGGGGTCCTGTTTTTTATCCTTTCAGCCAGTCTTTTTCTTTTGGTTGGGCATTACATTTAAGGTAATTATTGATAAGTATGATCCCATTTCCATTTACTTTATTGTTTTGGGTCTGAGTTTATACACATTTTCTGTGTTTGTTGTCTAGAGAGGAACTTTTAGTATTTGTTGAAGAGCTGGTTTGTTAGTGCTGAATTCTCTCAGCTTTTGCTTGTCTGTAAAGCTTTTGATTTCTCCTTATATTTGAATGAGATCCTTGCTGGCTACAGTAATCTGTGCTGTAGATTTTTCTCTTTCATCACTTTAAGTATGTCTTGCCGTTCCCTTCTGGCCTGAAGAGTTTCTGTTGAAAGATCAGCTGTTATCCTTATGGGAATCCCCTTGTATGTTATTTGTTGATATTCCCTTACTGCTTTTAATATTTGCTCTCTGTGTTTGATCCTCATTAATTTGATTAATATGTGTCTTAGGGTGTTCTGCCTTGGGATTGTCCTATTTGTGACCCTCTGGGTTTCTTGGACTTGGGTGGCTATTTCCTTCCCCATTTTAGGGAAGTTTTCAACGATTTTCTTCTCAAGTATTTTCTCATGGCCTTTCTTTTTGTATTCCTCTTCTGGGACTCCTATGATTTGAATGTTGGATCTTTTGACATTGTCTCAGAGGTCTCTGTGGTTGTCCTCATTTCTTGTGATTCTTTTTTTTTTTTCTTTTTTCATCTCTGCTTCATTTATTTCCAGCGTTCTATCTTCTATCTGACTCCTATCTTCTGCCTCCATTAGTCTACTGTTGGTTCCCTCCAGAGTGTTTTTGATCTCAGTTATTACCTTATTCATTACTGATTGACTCTTTTTAAAATTTCTTTTAGTTCCTTGTTAAACCTTTCTTGCATTCTCAATCCTTGTCTCCAGACTATTTATCTTTAACTCCATTTTGTTTGCAAGATTTGGATAATTTAATTTTTATTATCATTATTCTGAATTGTCTTTCAGGTAAGTTCCATATCTCTCTCTTTCTTTTTTTTTTTTTTTTTTTTGCTAGGAATTTATCTTTTTTTTTTTCCTGCTGAATATTTCTTTGCCTTTTCATCTTGTTTAGACTGCTGTGTTTGTGATGGCCTTTCTGTATTCTGGAAGTCTGTGGTTCCTCTTTATTGTGGAGATTCTTCCCTGTGTGTGGGGTTGGATGAGTGGCTTGTCAAGGCTTCCTGGTTAGGGAAGCTTGCGTTGGTATTCTTGTGGGTAGAGCTGGGTCTCTCTTCTCTGGAATCCAATGAAGTGTCCAGTAGTGAGTTTTGAGATGTCGGTGCATTTGATGTGATTTTTGGCCGCCTGGATTTTAATGCTAGGGTTACGTTCCTGCATTGTTGGAGAATTATCTTGGTATGTCTTGCTCTGAAACTTGTTGGCTCTTGGGTGGAGCTTGGTTTCAGTGAAGGTATGGAGGTTTTTGAATGTGCTCCTGTTGATTAATGGTACTTGAAGTCAGGAATTTTCTGGCATTCTCAAGTTTTGAACTTAAGCCTCCTGCCTCTGGCTTTCAGTCTTATTCTTACAGTAATCTTAAGACTTCTCCACCAATAGAGCACTGGTGATGAAACATCTAGGTTAATGGTGAAAGGATTCTCCACAGTGAGGGACACCCGGAGAGGTTCACAGAGTTACATGGAGAAGAGAAGAGGGAGGAGGGAGATAAAAGTGTTCAGGAAGAGAAGAGGGGGAGTCAAAAGGACAGAGACAAGTCTAGCCAGTAGTCAGTTCCCTAAGTGTTCTCCACAGTCCAGAACACCCAGAGAGATTCACAGAGTTGGGTAGAAGAGAGAAGTGGGAGGGAAGAAATAGAGGTGACCTGAGGGAGAAAAAGGAAGTCACAAGAGACAGGGGGCAATCAAGCCAGTAAACACACTTCTAAGTAAAAATGGGTACTGAAGATTGGATTCTTCAATTTTGTTAAAATTTATAACAAATACCAGGAACCAAAGATTAAAAATATAGAGTAGAGTTTAGACTCTCAAAAATACAATATTAAAGAAAAACAAAACAAAATCAAGAGAATTATTATATATATATATATTTATATATATATAAATTTATATATATATTTCATATATATATAAATATATATAAATGAAATTTGCTTTTAAATGAGGTCTTTATTGCAAGGTAATAGTAGGTTATAAAAATGAAAATAAAAGGAATAATAAAAAATTTAAAAAATTAAAATAATAGTAAAGATGTATCTAGGAATTTCTTTGGAGCTATTGAGTGCAATGTGGGAACAGTTCAGGTTCAGATAGTTCCTTGTTCTAGCTTATACATTTCAAGGTCTATAGGCCCTTTTCAATACTTCAGTTCACTTGAGTTCAGTCGCTCAGTCGTGTCTGACTCTTTGCAAAACCATGAATCACAGCACGCCAGGCTTCCCTGTCCGTCACCAACTCCCGGAGTTCATTCATATTAATGCCCATCGAGTCAGTGATGCCATCCAAACATCGCATCCTCTGTCGTCCCCTTCTCCTCCTGCCTCCAATCCCTCCTACCATCAAAGTCTTTTCTAATGAGTCCACTCTTCGCATGAGGTGGCCAAATTACTGGAGTTTCAGCTTTAGCATCATTCCGTCCAAAGAAATCCCAGGGCTGATCTCCTTCAGAATGGACTGGTTGGATCTCCTTGCAGTCCAAGGGACTCTCAAGAGTCTTCTCCAACACCACAGTTCAAAAGCATCAATTCTTCAGTGCTCAGCCTTCTTCATAGTCCAATTCTCACATCCATACATGACTACCAGAAAAACCATAGCCTTGACGAGATAGACCATAGTCGGCAAAGTAATATCTCTGCTTTTCAATATGCTATCTAGTTTTGCCATAACTTTTCTTCCAAGGAGTAAACGTCTTTTAATTTCATGACTGAAATCACCATATGCAGTGACTTTGGAGCCCCCAAAAAAATAAAGTCTGACACTGTTTCCACTGTTTCCCCATTTATTTCCCATGAAGTAATGGGACCAGATGCCATGATCTTAGTTTTCGGAATGTTGAGCCTTAAGCTAACTTTTTCACTCTCCTCTTTCTCTTTCATCAAGAGGCCTTTTAGTTCCTCTTCACTTTCTGTCATAAGGGTGGTGTCATCTGCATATCTGAGGTTATTGATAATTCTCCTGGTAATCTTGATTCCAGCTTTGATTATTTCAGTCCAGCGTTTCTCATGATGTATATTGCATATAAGTTAAATAAGCAGGGTGAAAGTATACAGCCTTGACATACTCCTTTTCCTATTTGGAACCAGTCTATTGTTCCATGTCCAGTTCTAACTGTTGCTTCCTGACCTGCATACAGATTTCTCAAGATGCAGGTCAGGTGGTCTGGTATTCCCATCTCTATCAGAATTTTCCAAAGCTTATTGTGATCCACACAGTCAAAGGCTTTGGCATCGTTAATAAAGCAGAAATAGATGTCTTCCTTGGAATCTCTCATTTTTTCCATGATCCAGCAGATGTTGGCAATTTGATCTCTTTTCCTCTCCTTTTTCTAAAACCAGCTTGAACATCAGGAAGTTCATGGTTCACGTATTGCTGACATCTGGCTTGAGAACTGTGAGCATTACTTTACTAGCATGTGAGATGAATGGAACTGTGTGGTAGTTTGAGCATTCTTTGGCATTGCCTTTTTTTACGATTGGAAAGAAAACTGACCTTTTCCAGTCCTGTGGCTACTGCTGAGTTTTCCAAATTTGCTTGCATATCGAGTGCAGCACTTTCACTGCATCTTCTTTCAGGATTTGAAATAGCTCAACTGGAATTCCATCACCTCCGTGAGCTTTGTTCGTAGTGATGCTTTCTAAGGCCCACTTGTCATCACATTCCAGGATGTCTGGCTCTAGATGAGTGATCACATCATCATGATTATCTGGGTCGTGAAGATCTTTTTCATACAGGTTTTCTGTGTATTCTTGCCACCTCCTCTTAATATCTTCTGCTTCTGTTAGGTCCAGACCATTTCTGTCCTTTTCGAGCCCATCTTTGCATAAAATGTTCCCTTGGTATCTCTAAGTTTCTTGAAGCAATCTCTAGGCTTTCCCATTCTGTTTTTTTTTTTTTTTCCTCTATTTCTTTGCATTGATTACTGAAGAAGGCTTTCTTATCTCTTCTTGCTATTCTTTGGAACTCTGCATACAGAAGCTTATATCATTTATTTTCTCCTTTGCTTTTCACCATCCTTCTTTTCACAGCTATTTCTAAGGCCTCCCCAGACACCATTTTGCTTTTTTGCATTTCTTTTCCATGGGGATGGTTTTGATCCCTGTCTCCTGTAAAATGTCATGAACCTCATTTCATAGTTCATTAGGCACTGTGTCTATCAGATCTTGGCCCTTAAATCTATTTTTCACTTCCATTGTATAATCATAAGGGATTTGATTTAGGTCATACCTGAATGGGCTAGCTATTTTCCCTACTTTCTTCAATTTAAGTCTGAATTTGGTAATAAGGAATTCATGATCTGAGCCACAGTCAGCTCGTGGTCTTGATTTGGTTGACTGTATAGAGCTTCTCCATCTTTGGCTGCAAAGAATATAATCAATCTGATTTCAGTGTTGATCATCTGGTGACGTCCATGTGTAGAGTCTTCTCTTGTGTTGTTGGAGGAGGGTGTTTGCTATGACCACTGCATTTTCTTGGAAAAACTCTATTTGTCTTTGCCCTGCTTCATTCTGCATTCCAAGGCCAAATTTGCCTGTTACTTCAGGAGTTTCTTGACTTCCAATTTTTGCATTTCAGTCCCCTAGAATAAAAAGGACATCTTTTTTAGGTGTTAGTTCTAAAAGATCTTTTAGGTCTTCATAGAACCGTTCAACTTCAGCTTCTTCAGCGTTACTGGTTTGGCCATAGACTAGGAATACTGTGATATTGAATGGTTTGCCTTGGAAACTAACATAGATCATTCTATCGTCTTTGAAATTGCATCCAAGTACTGCATTTCAGACTATTTTGTTGACCATGATGGCTACTCCATTTCTTCTGAGGGATTCCTGCCAGCAGTAGTAGATATAATGGTCATCTGAGTTACATTCACCCATTCCAGTCCACTTTAGCTCACTGGTTCCTAGAATGTCAATGTTCATTCCTGCCATCTCTTGTTTGACCAGTTCCAATTTGCCTTGATTCATGGACCTGACATTCCAGGTTCCTATGCAATATTGCTCTTTACAGCTTTGGATCTTGCTTCTATCACCAGTCACATTCACAGATGGGTATTGTTTTTTCTTTGGCTCCATCCCTTCATTCCTTCTGGAGTTATTTCTCCATTGATCTCCAGTAGCATATTCGGCACCTACTGACCTTACCTATTCTACACATGCATATTACCAGATGGTCAACATCAAAATCAGGTTGATTATATTCTTTGTAGCCAAAGATGGAGAAGCTCTATACAGTCAAGAAAAGGAAGACCAGAAGCTGCCTGTGGCTCAGATCATGAACTGCTTATTACCAATTTCAGATTCAATTTGAAGAAAGGAAGTAAAACTGCTAGACCATTCAGGTATGACCTAAATCAAATCCCTTATGATTATACAGTAGAAATGAGAAATAGATTTTAAGGCCTAGATATGATAGATAGAGTGCCTGATGACCTATGGAATGAGATTCATGACATTGTACAGGAGACAGGGATCAAGACCATCCCCATGGAAAAGAAATGCAAAAAAGCAAAATGGCTGTCTGGCGAGGTCTTACAAATAGCTGTGAAAAGAAGAGAACTGAAAAGCAAAGGAGAAAAGGAAAGATACAAGCATCTGAGTGCAAAGTTCCAAAGAATAGCAAGAAGAGATAAGAAAGCCTTCTTTGGCGATCAGTGCAAACAAATAGAGGAAAAGAACAGAATGGGAAAGACTAGAGATCATTTCAAGAAAGTTAGAGATACCAAGGGAACATTTCATGCAAAGATGGGCTTGATAAAGGACAGAAATGGTATGGACCTAACAGAAGCAGAAAATATTAAGAAGAGGTGGCAAGAATACAAGGAAGAACTGTACAAAAAAGATCTTCATGACCCAGATAATCATGATGGTGTGATCACTCATCTAGAGCCAGACATCCTGGAATGTGATGTCAAGTGGGCCTTAGAAAGCATCACTACGAACAAAGCTCACGGAGGTGATGGAATTCCAGTTGAGCTATTTCAAATCCTGAAAGAAGATGCTGTGAAAATTCTGCACTCAATATGCAAGCTAATTTGGGAAACTCAGCAGTGGCCACAGGACTGGAAAAGATCAGTTTTCATTCCAATCCCCAAAAAAGGCAATGCCAAAGAATGCTCAAACTATCACACAATTGCACTCATCTTACATGCTTGTAAAGTAATGCTCAAAATTCTCCAAGCCATGTTTCAGCAATACGTGAACTGTGAACTTCCTGATGTTCAAGCGTGTTTTAGAAAGGGCAGAGGAACAAGAGGTCAAATTGCCAACATCCACTGGATCATGGGAAAAAGCGAGAGAGTTCCAGAAAAACACCTATTTCTGCTTTATTGACTATGTCAAAACTTTTGACTGTGTGGATCACAATAAACTGTGGAAAATTCTGAAAGAAATGGGAATACTAGACCACCTGACATGCCTCTTGAGAAATCTGTTTGCAGGTCAGGAAGCAACAGTTAGAACTGGACATGGAACAACAGACTGGTACCAAATAGGAAAAGGAGTATGTCAAGGCTGTATATTGTTACCCTGCTTATTTAAGTTATATGCAGAGTACATCATGAGAAACGCTGGGCTGGAAGAATCACAAGCTGGAATCAAGATTGCCGGGAGAAATGTCAATAACCTCATATATGCCGATGACACCACCCTTATGGCAGAAAGTGAGGAGGAAATAAAAAGCCTTTTGATGAAAGTGAAATTGGAGAGTTAAAAAGTTGGCTTAAGGCTCAACATTCAGGAAACGAAGATCATGGCATCTGGTCACATCACTTCATGGGAAATAGATGGGGAAACAGTAGAGACAGTATCAGACTTTATTTTGGGGGGCTCCAAAATTACTGCATATGGTGATTGCAGCCATGAAATTAAAAGACACTTACTCCTTGGAAGAAAAGTTATGACCAACCTAGATAGCATATTCAAAAGCAGAGACATTACTTTGCCAACTAATGTCCATCTAGTCAAGGCAATGGCTTTTCCAGTAGTCATGTATGGATGTGAGAGTTGGACTGTTAAGAAGGCTGAGGACTGAAGAATTGATGCTTTTGAACTGTGGTGTTGGAGAAGACTCTTGAGAGTCCCTTGGACATCAAGGAGATCCAACCAATCCATTCTGAAGGATATCAGCCCTGGGATTTCTTTGGAAGGAATGATGCTAAAGCTGAAACTACAGTACTTTGGCCACCTCATGCGAAGAGTTGTTTCATTGGAAAAGACTGTGATGCTGGGAGGGATTGGAGGCAGGAGGAGAAGGGGATGACAGAGGATGGGATGCCTGGATGGCATCCCTGACTCGATGGACGTAAGTCTGAATGCACTCTGGGGATTGGTGATGGGCAGGGAGGCCTGGTGTGCTGAGATTCATGGTTTTGCAAAGAGTTGGACACGACTGAGCAACTGAACTGAACTGAGCTGACTTGGGGAGTTCCTCTTTCAGTATCCTATCATTTTGCCTTTTCATACTGTTCATGGGGTTCTCAAGGCATGAATACTAAAGTGTTTTGTCATTCCCTTCTCCAGTGGATGGCATTCTGTCAGACCTCTCCACCATGACCTGCCCCTCTTGGGTTGCCCTGTGGGCATGGCTTAGTTTCATTGAGTTAAACAATGCTATGGTACTAGTGTGATTAGATTGACTAGTTTTCTGTGAGTATGGTTTCAGTGTGTCTGCCCTCTGATGTCTGCTTGCAACACCTACCATCTTACTTGGGTTTCTCTTACCTTGGGCATGGGGTATCTCTTCACGGTTGCTCCAGCAAAGAGCAGCCATTGTTCCTTACCTTGGATGAGGGATATCTCCTCATCGCTGCTCTTCCTGACCCTCAATGTGGGATGGCTCCTCTATGCCTTCTGCGCCGACAAAGCCACTGCTCCTTGGACCTGGGGTTGCTCCTCCCAGCCGCCGCCCTTTGCCTCAGGTGTGGGGTGGCTCCTCTCAGCCATTGCTCCTGACTTTGGATGCCATGTGGCTCCTCCCAGCTGCCACCCCGACCTCGGACGTAGTCAGTGCTAACTACAGTGTTTTAATCTGTTGTACCCGTCTCTTCCAAAGTGGTTCCATCTTTGTTTATTTTGGCTTCCTCTGTTTGCAAGTCTCTTCAATGCCTAATTTCCACCCTGACAAAAGGGGATGGAGGTGGTCACTTATTAAGGCTCTCTTGTTCAGTTGTGCTTTGGGGAAGGAGGAACATGGCAAACAAATATCACTGACATGTGTGGGGAGTTCTCACAGTGTCTGGGCCACACTGGGTTTGCCCCCACATTCAGCCTGTGTGCTTTCCCGGTCTACCCTGTTCAGGCTTAATATTGCTCTGCATGGGAACTGACTAAAGTGGGCCCTGGCTTGCATAAACTTCCAAGGTCTAAGCCCCTCTGGTTCAGGTTCTTGGGTATTCCACAAAGGCAGATTCACTTGTCAGGTTCTCGGGTATTCCACAGAGGCACAGATTCAGTTGGGCCTGTGTTTTGTGCCCTTCCCTTGTCTGAGCAGCTCAGCAACCAGGTGCTTGGCAAGTACACTCTCCCTAGGTGGATGGTGTGTCTTATCACCTCCCTGGTCCCAGCCCCTCAGTTTCCTGGGTGTGCAGCAGGAGTGCCATCTTAGGTGTGTCATGTGACTTCTCTGGGGAGCTGATCTTTGGCTGTGACCCTCCTGGCAGATATCAATCATCCAGCATCCCAGGAAGACTTGGTTAGCAACTGGGAGCCTGCTCACTCTTTGGTGGAGGATGCATCTCTGGGGCGAAGATTGCCCCTCACTCTCTGGTTCTGGGTGTTACCTGCTTGTCTCTCTGCCTCCAGCAGGGACAGAGGCCAGTCCACAGCTTGTTCGCTCTCTTCTGGTATTCACTCAGTCCTTTGTTCTGTGAGCAGACCAGGTTGGGCCTTATAGCTTTTCATGGGAAAGTTTTTTTTTTCCTCTCTCTTTTTTCCCACTCTCTAGCTATCCCTCAGTTTGGGCTGCTATCTCATGTTAGCTCCCTCAGATTGTCCTCAGGGCATTCAGTCCTGGTCTTTACCCGAAGCAATGCAGGCCATGCCTCCCTCTTCAGCCCCTGCTTGCTGGTGGTGGACACAAGCGTCTGTGTTACTTCTCTGGGAGTTGCAGTTAGGCGCATAATCTGTGGATTTTTTTTTTCTTCCTGTTTATGTTGCCCTGTGAGATTCCAAGACTCCCCACAGACCCACTGGTGAGAGGGTTTCCTGGTGTTTGGAAACTTCTCCTCCTTCACAACCCCCTCCCTGGGATGGATCTCCATCCCTAACTCTTTTGTCACTCTTTCATCTTTTATATTTTGTCCTATCTCCTTTTGAAGAGAATAGACTTCCTTTCTCGGTGCCTGGTGTCCTCTGCCAGCATTCAGAAGTTGTTTTGTGGAATTTGCTCAGCATTGAAATGATCTCTCAATGAGTTGTGGGGAAGAAAGTGGTCTCCCCGTACTATTCCTCTGCTGTCTTAGGCTGTGGAAAATTCTTAAAGAAATGGGAATACAGGACCACCTTATCTGCCTCCTGAGAAACCTGTAAGTGGATCAAGAAGCAACAGTTAGAATTGGACATGGAACAAAGGACTGAATCCAAATTGGGAAAGGAGTGCAATAAGACTGTATATTGTCACCCTGTTTATTTAACATATGCAGAGTACATCATGTGAAATGCCAGGCTGGATGAAGTACAATCTGGAATCAAGATTGCCAGGAAAAATATCAATAACCTCAAATATGGAGATGACACCACCCTTATGGCAGAAAACAGAGGAACCAAAGAGCCTCCTGATGAAAGTGAAAGAGGAGAGTGAAAAATTTGGCTTGAATCTCAATATTCAATACACTAAGGTCAGGACATCCAGTCCCATCACTTCATGGCAAATAGATGGGAAACAATGGAAACAGTGACAGGCTTTATTCTGGGGGGCTCCAAAATCACTGCACATTGTGATCACAGCCATGAAATTAAAAGACCCTTGCTCCTTGGAAGAAAAGCTCTGGTACCCCTATAGAGGATATTAAAAAGCTGAGACATTACTTTGCTAGTAAATGTCTATAGTGAAAGCTATGGTTTTTCCTTTAGTCATGGACAAATGTGAGAGCTGGACCATAAAGATGGCACTGATGAATTGATGCTTTTGAGCTATGGTGTTGGATAAAACCTTTGAGAGTCCCCTTGGACTGTGAGGAGATCAAATCAGTCAATCCTAAAGAAAAGCATCCCTAAATATGCATTGGAAGGACAGATGTTGAAGCTGAAGCTCCAATATTTTGGCTACTTGTTGCAAAGAGTGGAATCATTGGAAAAGACCTTGATGCTGGGAAAGATTGAAGGCAGGAGAAGGGGAAAACAGAGATAAGATGGTTGGATGGCGTCACCTACTCAATGGATGTGAATTTGAGCAAACTCCTGGAGATGGTGAATAACAGGGAATCTGACGTGTTGCAGTCCATGGGTCACAAAGAGTTTCACACAAGGAGCAATTGAGCAATAACTAGAAAAATGTATGTGTCAGTCCCAGTCTTTCAATTTATCCCTCCCCTCTTACACCTAGTAACCTTAAGATTATTTTCTACATATGTAACTATTTTGGTATTGCAGATAAGCTCATTTGTAGCCTTTTTTAAGATACCACATATAAGCAATATCATATGGCATTCATGTTTGGCTAACTTACTTTACTGAACCTTCACATCTGTTAGTGAAAGTGAAAACTCGTTCAGTCATGTCCAACTCTTTGCAACTTTGTAGCCCACCAGGCTCCTCTTTCCATGGAATTTTTCAGGCAAGAATACAGGGTGGTTTGCCATTTCCTTCTCCATGGGATCTTCCCAACCCAGAAATTGAACCCAGGTCTCCTGCACTGTAAGCCAATTTGTTACCACCTGAGCCACCAGGGAAGATCATCGAAATCTGTAGATCCATCAAAATTGCTACAAATGACATCCTTTTTGTTCTTTTTATAGCTGAATAAAATTCCACTATATATATATATATATATATATATATATATATATATATATATATAATCTTCTTTATCCATTCCTCTGTTGGTGGACATTTAGATTGTTTTCATGTCCTGATTATTGTGAATCATGTTACAATGAACATTGGAGAGCATGTTATCATTTTGAACTATTGTTTTCTTTGGATATAAGCCCAAGGATGGGATTACTGTATCATATAGTAGCTCTATTTTCAATATTTTAAGGAACATCCATTGTGTTCTCCATAGTGGTTATACCAGTTTGCATTCCCACCAACAGTGAAAGAGGGTACACTTTGGGAGATGTGTGTGTGTGTGTGTGTGTGTGTGTGTGTGTGTGTGTTTAATGTGAATATAATTACAGTGTTGTGCTAGTTTCTGCTGTACAACATCATGAATGAATCAACTAGGTGCATATGTATATCCCCTCCTCTTGAGCCTCTTTCTGAACCCCCATTCCACTAATCTATGTCAGCACAGCTCACCAAGCTGAGCCCCCTGTGTTATACAACAGCTTCCCACTAGCTATCTATTTTACACATGGTAGTATACACATGCCAATGCTAATCTGTCAGTTGTGCCTCCCTTACTTCCCCCCAACTGCCATGTCCACAAGTCTGTTCTCTACATCTGTGCCTCTATTGCTGCTCTGCAAGTACATTCATCTGTATCATTTTTCTAGATTCCATATTATAAGCACTCTTACAAACTCTTTGTTTTTCTCTTTCTGATTTACTTCACTCTCTATGACAGGCTCTGCAATCACTTTATTTTTTTTTAATTTTATTTTTACTTTATTTTACTTTACAATACTGTATTGATTTTGCCATACATTGACATGAACCTAATCAACTCAATTTCATTTCTTATTATTGCTTAGTAATAAACCATTGTATACATGTACCATATCTTCTTTGTCCATTCATCTGTCCATGGATTTTTAGTCTGCTTCCATGTTCTGACTATTATAAATAGTGCTACAATGAATATTGGTTTCCATGTGTCCTTATAAGGTATGGTTTTCTAACGGTATACACCTAATAGTGGGATTGCTGGGTCATATGGCAGCTCTATGTTTAGTTTTTAAAGGAACTTCCATACTGTTCTCCAAAATGGCTGGGCCAGTTTACATTCCCACAGTGTAAGAGGGATCCCTATTCTCCACATCTTCTCGAGTATGTATTGTTTGTAGATTTCTTGATGATGGCCATTCTTGTCGGTGTGAGGTGATACTTTGTTGTTTTGATTTGCAATTATCTAATAATCAGTAATATTTAACATCATTTCAAGTGTCTCTTGGCCACCGGTATGTCTTATTTGGAGAAATATCTGTTTAGGTCTTAAACATTTTTTGACTGCATTATTTATTTTTGATATTAAGCTCCATAAGCTATTTGTATATTTTTAAGATTAATCCTTTGTCTTCTCTTGAATTGTTGGAAGAGGGTGTTTGCTATGTCCAGTGTGTTCTCTTGGGAAAACTCTATAAGCTTTTGCCCTGCTTCATTCTGTACTCAAACATCAAATTTGCCTGCTACTCCAGGTATTTCTTGACTTCATATGTTTTACATTCCAGTCCCCTAAAATGAAAAGAACATCTTTTTTGGGTGTTAGTTCTAGAAGGCCTTGTAGGTTTTCACAGAATCGTTCAATGTCAGCTTATTCGGCGTTACTGGTTGGGACATAGACTTGAAGTAAAGTGATATTGAATGGTTTGCCTTGGAAACAAACTCAATAGTGGCCACAGGACTGGAAAAGGTCAGCTTTCATTCCAATCCCAAAGAAAGGCAATGCTAAAGAATGCTCAAACTACACCACAATTGTACTCATTTCACACGAAGTAATGCTCAAAATTCTCCAAGCAGGGATTTGACAGTATGCCAACCATGAACTTTCAGATGTTCAAGCTGGATTTAGAAAAAGCAGAGGAACAAGAGATCAATTTGCCAACATCCATTGGATCATGGAAAAAGCAAGAGAGTTCCAGAAAAAAAAAAAAAAAAAAAAAAAAAAAAAAAAAAACATCTACTTCTACTATATTGACTGTGACAATGCCTTTGACTGCGTAGATCACAACAAACCGTGGAAAATTTTTAAAGAGATGGGAACGCCAGACCACATGACCTGCCTCCTGAGAAATCTGCATGCAGGTCAAGAAGCAACAGTGAGAACTGGACATGGAACAACAGCCTGGTTCCAAATCGGGAAAGGAGTATGTCAAGACTGTGTATTGTCACTTTGCTTATTTAACATATGCAGAGTATATCATGAGAAATACTCGACTGGATGAAGCACAAGTTGGAATTAAGATTTCCTGGGGAAATATAGATAACCTCAGATATGCAGACGACACCATCCTTATTGCAGAAACTAAAGAACTAAAGAGCCTCTTGTTGAAAATGAAAAGACAGTGACAAATTTGGCTTAAACTCAACATTCAGAAAATTGAGATCATGGCATCTAGACCCATCACTTCATGGCAAATAGATGAGGAAACAGTGGAAACAATGATAGACTTTATTATTATTATTATTATTATTATTAGGCTCTGAAGTCACTGAAGATGGTGACTGCAGCCATGAAATTAAAAGTCACTTGCTCCTTGGAAGAAAAGTTTTGATCAATTTAGACAGCATGTTAAAAAGAAGAGATATTACTTTCCCAACAAAGGTCCATCTAGTCAAAGCTATGGTTTTTCCAGTAGTCATGTATGGATATGAAAGTTGGACTATAAAGAAAGCTGAACATCCAAGAAATGAAGTTTTTGAACTGTAGTGTTGGAGAAGATTCTTGAGAGTCCCTTGGACTGCAAGAAGATCCAACCAGTCCAGCCTAAACAAAACTAGTGCTGAATATTCTTTGGAAGGACTGATGCTAAAACTGAAACTCCAATACTTAGACCACCTGATGGGAAGTACTGACTCATTTGAAATGACCCTGATGCTGGGAAAGATTGAGGGCAGGAGGAGAAGGGGATGACAGGGGATGAGATGGTTGGATGGCATCACCGACTCAATGAACATGAGTTTGAGTAAACTCTGGGAGTTGGTGATGGACAGGGAAGCCTGGCATGCTGCAGTCCATGGGGTCCCAAAGAGTAGAACATTGTTTGAAATGTTTCTCCCATTCTGAGCATTGCATTTTCATCTCATTATAGTGCATTTTGCTGTGCACAATTTTTAAGTTTATTTAGGTCACAGTTGTTTATTTTTGTTTTATATTTATTATTTTAGGAAATGGGTCCAGAAATACCTTGCTGTGATTTATGTAAAAAAAAAAAAAATTCCTAAAATTTCCTCTAAGAATTTTAAAGTGTCTGGTCTTACATTAATGTCTTTAACTTATTTTTAGTTTGTTTTTGTGCGTGATGTTAGGCAGTGTTTTAATTTCATTCTTGTACATGAACCTGTCCAGATTTTCCAGCACCATTTATTATAGAGACTGGTTTTCCTCCAATGTATATTCTTGACTCCTTTATCATAGATTAGTTGACCATAGGGGCATGGGTTTATCACTGGACTTTCTATTCTGTACCAGTGGTTTACATTTCTGTTTTTGTGCCAGGACCATCCCGTTTTGATTACTTTAGCATTGTAGTATAGTTTGAAGTGTGGGAGCCTGATTTCCCCTGTTCTGTCTTCCTTTGTCAAGATTACTTTGGCTATTCAGAGCCTTCTCTGTTTCTATGCAAATATTAAAAAAAATATTCTACTTTTGTGAAGAATGCCACTGGCATTTAATAGTCATCACCCTAAAGATTGTGTAGATTGCTTTGGGTACTATATTCATTTTTGCTACATTGGTTCTTCTAACCCAAGAAGAATGTTTTATGGGCACTAGAGAAAAAAGTGAATTCTGATACATTCAGATGGAATACCCTGTAAATATCAAATATATTTATCTCATTTACTGTGTCATTTCAAGTTTGTGTTTTCTTATTTAATTTCTGTCTGGATGACCCATCCATTAGTGTACGTAGGGTAATGAAGTCCCCAAATAGTTTTTGTATTACTGTCAGTTTCTCATTTTATGGTTGTTAGCATTTGCCTTATGTGTTAAGTTGCTCCTTAGTTTGGTGCATAAATATTTATAATTATTATATCTTCTTCTTGCTTTGATTCCTTGATTATTATGTAGTGTTCTTCCTTATTTTTCATAAGTCTTTATTTTAAAATCTATTGTATCTGATATGAGTTTTGTTACTCCAGTTTTCTTTTGATTTCCATTTGCATGGAGTATCTTTTTCCATTCCGTCACTTTCAGTCTGTATGTGCCTCTAGGTCTGAAGTGGGTCTCTTGTCGACAGCATATATAGGCGTCTTCTTTGTGTATTCATTCAACCAGTCTGTGTTTTTTGGTTGGATCATTTAATACATTTATATTTAAGGTAATTATTGATATGTACTTGTGGCTAAAGAATCTGCCTGCAATGCGGGACACTTGGGTTCAATCCCTGGGTTGGGAAGATCTCTGGAGAAGGAAAAGGGTACCCACTCCAGTATTCTGGCCTAGAGAATTCCATGGACTGTATAGTCCATGGGGTCACAAAGAGTCAGAAATGACTGAGAAGCTTTCACTTTCTTTCACTTTTCATATGTTCCTATTGGTATTTTCTTAGTTATTTTGGGTTTGTTTTTGTGGATCTTTTCCTTTTTTTTCTATTTTATGCCTAGGGAATTTCTTTCAGGTTTTATTACATAGCTGGTTTGCCTGTGATAAACTCTCTTAGCTTTTGCTTGTGTATAAAACTTTTAATTTCTCTGTCAAGTCTGAATTTGATCCTTGTTGGGTAAAGTAATCTTGGTAGTAGATTCTTCCTTTACATCTCTTTCAATGTTTCCTTCCACTCCCTTCTGGCCTGCAGAGTTTCTGTTGAATAATCAGCCAATAGCCCTATGAGGATTCACTTTTATATTATTTTCTGCTTTGCCCTTGTTACTTTTAATATTTTTATTTATATTTATTTTTATTACTTTGATTAATATTGTCTTGGTGTGTTTCTCTTAGAATTTATCCTATATAGGACTCTCTGCACTTCCTGTACTTGGGTAGCTATTTCCTTATCCATTTTAAGGATGTTTTTGACTCTAATCCCTTCAAATATTTTCTCCAACCCTTTCTTTTTATCTTCTTCTGGGATCCCTATAATTCAGATATTTGTTCATTTAATACTGTCCCAGAGGTCTCTGAAATTGTTCTCCATTCTTTTCAGTCTTTTATCTTTATTCTGCTCCTCAGCAGTTTTTTCCATCATTCTATTTTTCAGCTCACTTATCTGTTCTTCTGTCCCACTTATTCTGCTATTGATTCCTTCTAGAATATTTTTAATTTAAGTTATTGTGCTGTTTGTCACTGCTTGTTTATTCTTAAGTTCTAGGTGCTTATTAAAAGTTTCTTGCATTTTCTCCATTCTGTTTTTACAGTTTGGAACTTTTTTTACTCTCTTTACTCTAAATTATTTTTCAAATAGATTGCCTATTTCCTCTTCTGTAACATATTAATTTTTGTTATCTCACTTTTTTTTTGATGGATAGGAATGAGTTTGTCTTACTAGTTATTTGGCCAGAAGTATCCAGCAATGGATACTTGCAATGGAGTTTGCAGACGGTTGGGTAGAACCAGGTACTGGTGTTGAGATGTGGACCTCTGGGATACCTCACTATATTAATATTCTCTGGGGCCTTATAGTCTCTGTTATTCCAGTGGTGTGGACTCAGGACTCCCACTACAGGAGCTGAAACCAGATCTGTGGCCAGTGAACTCTGGTCTCACAAACTGTAGGATGTGGGAAAAAAAGAGAGAGAGAGAGAGAGAGAGAGAGAGAGAGAGAGAGAGAGAGAGAGAGAGAGAGAGGAACAGATCAATAACAAAGAATAAAAAAAAATAAAGTAAATTTACAAAACTAACTAAAACTTTGGAAAACATAATAAACTGAATGAAGCAAGCACTAGAAGGTAAATCTGAACTCCATTATCAAAGAAGAAATTATAATTAAAAGACTGCAGAACAATAACAAAGAATAAAATATAAAACATGCTCAGAAAACTAACATAAATAATATAAGCAAATAAGAATAAATAAGAAACAACCAATGATGGATGAAACCAAACTCCACTAGGAAAGAGGAAATCAACAACAACAACAACAATAAAATACAACAGCTGTGGGGGTTGGGGCTTAGGTGGAGAAGGGCTTAGGAGGCCCTGGGGTTTAGGCAAAGATTTAGGTTGAAGTGAGTCCTAATTCAGGGTCCACTTTGCCAGAAAAAACTCTAATTGGGGGTGTGGGGTGGAGACAAGGCTCAGCTCAGCCAAGGGGACCTATGGAGTTCCTCTAACATCAGGGTGAGGAGAATCAGGCCAAGGATCCCAGCAGTCTCTCGCAGTCCAAGTGGGAAAGGATCACCAGGTGGGTTCCCTGCTTTTGAAACCCCAAGAAATCTTTCCCTCACTACTCTGGCTCTTTCTCCTCTCACATCCGCTTACAACCCACAGGACCTATGCAAACAGAGCGGGCCCTTGAAGACGAAGAGGACCCTCTAGGGAAAGGGGATCCTGGATTGTTGAGGGGGCCCTGGAGGTCAGAGAGTGTTCCCAGAGGGTGGAGGGGGCCACCAAAGACAGAGAGTCCAACCTGGGGTATAAGGAGGCTCCTTGAGACCAAGTGGGTGGGGGAACACCTGGAGGTTCCCAGCTCCTCTGATCCCTGAGAGCCCCTCTTCCTCCCGACCAATCTCCTATAGGCAAGTGTGTCTCTCCAGGTGGCTAAATTGCTCCGCTCTCATTTCCCAACCACCCCTCAGTCACACAGGTCCTGTGTGGCCTTTACTTCTCCTCCCTCCCCTGTTCTCTACTATATCCTACATGGTCATTTTGGAGTTCCTCCTATCTGCCTGAGTTTGGAAGGTCCCCCACCAGCATCTGGTGAGTATCCTAATTGTGGGGAGACATGGACTCCACGTCTTCCCTCCTAATCATCTTGGCTCTGAGACTTATTTTCATCTTTTAATGATGACTTTTTTTCTTGATTCATTATGTTCCTTGGAATTTTCCATTGCTTCTTTCACATTTTTATATTTGTTTATGAATCTAATTGATTTACAATGTGATAGTAGTTTCAAGTATACAATATAGTGATTCAGTATTTTTATAGATTATCCTTTATCTAAAATATAAAATACTGGCTACACTCCATGCACTGTACAATATATTATTGTGGCCTATTTACTTTATACATAGTAGTTTGTACCTGTTAATCTTCCAACTTGATGCTTTCACTTTTGCAATAGCAGATACCCCCTCAAATCTTTACTAGTTGTCTTCTTGTAGGATATATTACTTATTGGTCCTGTTTTGTTTTAGGTTTCCATGGACCTTATATCAATACACTTGTTCCACTGCTCTTATGGTATTGGGTAGGTAAAAAAAAAATGGCTTGAGTATTGCTTAGCTGTCTTTAGTTTCATTAAAAACAATTTTCTTATATGGCATTTTGACATCTGTCATATCAGAGTGAATTTAAAAAAATCAAAATTGGTGAATTTTTGTATAGCCATTATAATATTTGAAATGGAATGAAACATATACTTGGCATATACACTATTATTTCAAGAAAGATTAAAAAGACATTTGAAACACATACACAAAAAGATTTGTGCAGTGTATGTAAAATGTCTTGTGACTGATTTAACATGTTGACAGTGGTTACGAGATTTTATACTTAAGATTTCTTGCTGAACAATTCTCCAAGGTTGGGTAAAGCAGTTGAAGTTGGTAGCAATCCAATGGAGACATTAATTGAGAACAATCAATGTTATACCATGCAGGAGATGGTTGACATACACAAGATATCTAAATCAAGCACTGAAAATCATTTTAACCAGCTTATTTAGGTTATTCGCTTTGATGTTTGGGTTCCACATAAGTTAAGCAAAGAATCACTCTTCTTGACCATGTTTCTACACTTGATTCTCTACTTAAATGTAATTAAAAGGTTTGTTTTTAAAACAAATTATAATTGGCAATGTAAAGTGGATACTATACAATTATTTGGAATGGAAGAGATTGTGGGGAAAGTGAAATGAACAACCACAAATCAAACCAAAGGTCGGTCTTCATCTAAAGGAGGTAATGTTGTGTACATGGTATGATTGAAAGGGAGTCCTCTATTATGAGCTCCTTCTGGAAAACAAAACAAAACAAAAAACTAATTCCAGGAAGTATTGCTCTCAATTAGACCAATTGAAAGCAGTACTCAATTCAAAACTTTGGAATTATTCAAAAGAAAATGCATGATCTTCCATCAGGTTAACACAAGACCCCGTGTTTCTTTGATGACTGGGTAAAAACTGTGACAGTTTCACTGTGAAGTTCTGTTTCATCCACTGTATTCACCAGAAATTACACCTTAAGATTTCTATTTATTTCAGTCTTTATTTTTTAATTTATTTATTGTTAATTGAAGGGTAATTGCTTTACAATATCACTTTGATTTCTGCCATACATCAACATGAATTAGCCATAAGTATACACATGTCCCCACCCTCTTAAAACTCACTCCCACCTCCCACCATTTCTCACCCCTCTAGATTGTTACATAGCCCCAATTTGAGTTCCTTGAGTCATACAGCAAATTTCCATTGACCATCTATTTTATATATGGTAGTGAATATGCATCCATGCTACTCTTTCCATGTATCCCATCCACTCCTCTTCCCCCATCCGTGTCCATAAGTCTTTTCCCTATGTCTATGTCTCAATTACTGCCCTGCAAATAGGTTAATTAGTACCATCTTTCTAGATTCCATATATATATATATATTAACTTTGCTTTCCTCTATTAATATTTGCTTTTCTCTTTCTGACTTACTTCATTCTGTATAATACAAAATTATTTTAGCAGAAAAAAAATCAATTACGTGGAAGAAAACAAAAGCACCTGGAGCAGTTCTTTGCTCAAAAAGATAAAGAGTTTTCCTGCTAAGTTGCTGCTAAGTCGCTTAAGTCGTGTCCGATTCTGTGCAACCCCATAGACGGCAGCCCACTCGGCTCTCCCGTCCCTGGGATTCTCCAGGCAAGAATACTGGAGTGGGTTGCCATTTCCTTCTCCTATGCATGAAAGTAAAAAGTGAAAGTGAAGTCGTGTCCGACTCCTAGGGATCCCGTGGACTGCAGCCTACCAGGCTCCTCCATCCGTGGGACCTTCCCAGCAAGAGTACTGGAGTGAGTTGCCATTGCCTTCTCTGAGTTTTGGGAAGACATAATTATAAAGTTGCCTGAAAAACGGCAGAAGGTAGTGAAACAAAATAGTGAATACATGGTTTAATAAAGTTCTTGGTGAAAATGAAAAGTGTGTCTTTTATTTTTTTTTTTTTTTAACTGAAGGGACTTTTTGGTTAAATCAATAGAATTCTTAAGCTCTCATGTCTTATCTGCTTCTCACAACTCACCATGCTAGCTGCTGGAAATATCTCTTCATTTTCCAGAAATGACTTTAGAGTACAAGTTTCTGGATTTTTCCCTTGCCCACAGATCCTGATCAGTTTTCCTAGTAGCATTCAACTTATAAGAGCTTGCCCCTTGCTACCACACTTGAGAATGTGTAATGGGCGATACTCAAAGAGAGGGAGTAGGTGTGGTTTTACAACTCTGAACACTAGAGGTGTCTGACGGCCCAGTAGAGTGGTGTTCAGTTGAGATTTTACCAGAGGCTAGTGAATGAACTTCACACTGAAATACTGAGCACAGTCAACACAAATTCTACGTTTAAATGTCCTCTGACATTCAAATCTCTCTTTCCTAACCTCTTTCCTCCCCACAGTCATGAAGTTCCTCCCTCAGCATTTTAGGTGCTTCTGAAGACAAGTGTGATTATATTTAGCAGTGTCCCACACAATTGAGGAAGTCCAGTAGTCATTCATTCTTCTCCTTCTGGATAAGTGGAGAAGTGGAAGAAGTCACTGGTGACAATTTTTGCCCCAAGCTCTGTTGCCTTTTGGATAGGAACAGTGCTGACAAAGTTACTATTCCCCTCTTCAATGTGTCCACACTCCCCCCTTTTATTAATTTCCTTTTACTCCAGCAATAAGCTTGAATATCCACTCAGAAGTGCTGGTTTTCTACAAAGTTTTCTCTTGTCCATGTTTTTTTCTCCAAGCCAGAATTCTCCAGGTTTTTCCTGGGTAACCATGAAGTTTGCTAGATAATGCTGGTTTTGCAGCCCATACCTAAGTTAGTTTTCCTCTTACTAAATGCAAAGGTAGGTGTGGTTCCTCCTAGTTCTCTTGGCATATGCTAATATATCCCACTATTCCTACAAAGGCACGTTTGTTTGTGGATTACTTTTTTTTTTTTTTTAACGGAAGGGAGTTCTAAATATAAGAATCTCGTATGCTGCCATGATTCTAATCTCACTCCTATCTGGTTGTTCTATCCATTGTTTAGAATGGAGTTTTGAAATATCCAACAAACATTGTAAGTATCAAAAATGTTATATTTGCTTTCTATATTTTGGAGCTCTGATATTTATTTCATATATGTTCACAATTATTATACCTTTTTGGACAAACTGGTCTTTTATCAATGTACACTGTTCTTTATCACTTATAGTACTTTTTACATAAAGTTTATTTTGTCTTTTATTAATATAACCTTCCCAAGTTCTTTTGGTTAATATTTGCATGAAATTCCCTTTTCCATGCTTTTACTTTTAATTTTATTTGTTTTTACAAGTAAAATTAAGCTCACTGCACACATTTTGATTATGTGCTTTTCATCTTTCCTGCTGTTCTGTTCCATTTGATATAACAGTTTATTCCGTGTATTTTAGGGAAATTATTGATGAACAAAAATACTTTGGATATTTTGTTACTTTTTTCCTTTTTGTCTCATTGATTTTTCTCTGTCTTTTCTTCATGATTTCATTTTGTGTTTAGTTGAATTTTGCAATGACATATTTTATCCTCCTCTCATTTTTCTTTTCCATATATTCTGTGGATATTTTCTTTGACATTACCATCAGAGTTATGTATAATATCTTAAAATTATAAAAGTCAATACCAACTTATGTTCAATCCTGTAAAAAATGTATTTCTATACAATCTTACCTCTGTTTTATGCTATTTTGCCATAATTACATAATTATATTAATATCTTATGTACACAGTGATAAATATTTATGTTTTATGTGCTTGCCATTTAAAAATCATAGAAAACCTAAAGATGGGTTGCAAATCAAAATCATAGTCCTTTGGTATTATATTTGCCTGCATATTTAACTTTACAGGACATGTTTATATCTTCACATGACCAAGTTAAGAAAGATTAAGATCTTCCTTCTTTTGTGAGCATGCAAGTTGCCTAGATTTAGTTTTCTGAATCCTCCCATTCACATAGATTCATTTAAGTGTCTTAATTTCCCACAAATTTTCATCCAGCTCTTCTTTAGATCTTATATGGTCTATCTTATTTTTCTTCTGTAATATCTTTCTCCAGTCATGGTGAGTCTGTACTCCTTGCTGTTTTTGCAAGCATTTTCAATGACTATTTCATTACTGAGATCTGAGTTAAGCAATTGTCCTTCAGTTTCAGGACTAAGCACAAAGAAAAGTCATCAAACTTCCTACTGTTTTCTCGGTGGCTTTGTTGATTGAACATTTATTTAGCTTCTATAAAGTTTTAATGTGCTCCAGTGCTTCAATAAGGATACTTCGGACAGCTTCTGGTAATTACCTGACATTTCCATGAGTGACAAATAGATCAGAGCTTCTGTCTGACATTTTGTGAAATTAATACCTGACCAACTGACTTTACATAAGTGTGTTAAAACCGTTCAGTGGGAAAAAATTAACTTCCGTTCATTTATTCCATCATGTCCAACTATTTGTGACCCCATTGACTGCAGCAAGCCAGGACTCCCTGTGTAACACCAACTCCCAGAGTTCAATCAAACTCATGTCCATTGAGTTAGTGATGCCATCCATCTATCTCATTCTCTGCCATCCCCATCTTCTCCCACCTTGAACCTTTCCAAGCATCAGGATTATTTCAAATGAGTCAGTTCTTCGCATAAGTTGACCAAAATATCAGACTTTCAGCTTCAGAATCAGACCTTCCAAAGAATATTCAGGACTGATTTCCTTTAGAATGGACTGGTTGGATCTCCTTGCAGCCCAAGGGACTCAAAAAGAGTCTTTTTCAACAGCACAGTTCAAAACCATCAATTCTTCGGCAATCAACTTTCTTTATAGTCCAACTTACACATCCATACATGACTACTGGAAAAACCATAACTTTGACTAGATGGACCTTTGTTGGCAAAGCAATGTCTCTGCTTTTTAATATGCTGTCTACGTTAGTTGTAACTTTTCCTCCAAGGAGTAAGTGTCCTTTAATTTCATGGCTGCAGTCATCATCTACAGTGATTTTGGAGCACCCCACAAATAAAGTATATCACTGCTTCCTCTGTTTCCCCGTCTATTTGCCATACAGTAATGGGGCCAGATGCCATGAACTTAGTTTGCTGAATGTTGAGTTTTAGGCCAGCTTTTTCACTCTCCTCTTTAAATTTAATCACAAGGCTCTTTGGTCCTTCTTCACTTTCTTCCATAAAGGTAGTGTCATCTGCATAAGTGACATTATTGATATTTTCCCCAGCAATCTTGGTTCCAGCTTGTGGTTCATCCAGCACAGCATTTCTCATGATGTATTCTGAAAGTAAGTTAAATAAGCAGAATAACAATACACAGCCTTGACATAATCCTTTCCTGATTTGGAACCAGTCTGTTGTTTCATGTCCAGGTCTAACTATTGCTTCTTGACCTGCATGCACATTTCTCTGGAGCCAGGTGCAGTGGTCTGGTAGTCCCATCTCTTGAATAATGTTCCACAGTTTGTCGTGATCCACATAGTTAAAGGCTTTGGCATAGTTAATAAAGCAGAAGTAGATGATTTTCTGGAACTCTCTTGCTTTTTCCATGATCCAGAAGATGTTGGCAATTTGATCTCTGGTTCCTCTGCCTTTTCTAAAACCAGCTTGGACATTTGGAACGTCATGGGTCACATACTTTTGAAGCCTTGCTTGGAGAATTTTGAGCATCACTTTTCTAGCATGTGAGATGAGTGCAATAATGTAGTAGTCTGAGCATTCTTTGCATTGCTTTTCTTTAGTATTGAAATGAAAATTGACCTTTTCCAGTCCTATGGCCACTGCTGAGTTTTCCAAATTCGCTGAACTATTGAGTGCAACACTTTCACAGCATCATCTTTTAGGATTTGAAATAGCTCAACTGGAATTCGGTCACCTCCTCTAGATTTGGTTGTTTTGGTGTTTCCTAAGGCCTACTTGACATCATATTCCAGGATGTCTGGCTCTAGGTAAGTGATCACACCATCGTGGTTATCTGGGTCATGAAGATCTTTTTTGTACAGTTCCCCCTCAGTTCAGCTCTGTTCAGTCACTCAGTCATGTGCGACTCTTTGCAAACCCATGAATTGCAGCATGCCAGGCCTCCCTGTCCATCACCAACTCCTGGAGTTCACTCAAATTCACGTCCATCCAGTTGGTGATGCCATCCAGCCATTTCATCCTCTGTCGCCCCCTTCTCCTCCTGCCACCAATCCCTCTCAGCATGAGAGTCTTCCAATGAGTCAAGTCTTTGCATGAAGTGGCCAAAGTACTGGAGCTTCAGCTTTAGCATCATTCCTTCCAAAGAAATCCCAGGGCTAATCTCTTTTAGAATGGACTGTTTGGATCTCCTTGCAGTCCAAGGGACTCTCAAGAGTCTTCTCCAACACCACAGTTCAAAAGCATCAATTATTTGGCTCTCAGCTTTCTTCACGGTCCAACTCTCAAATCCATGCATAACCAATGGAAAATCCATAGCCTTGACTAGGTGGAACTTTGTTGGCAAAGTAATGTCTCTGCTTTTTAATATGCTATCTAGGTTAGTCATAACTTTTCTTCCAAGGAGTAAGTGTCTTTTAATTTCATGGCTGCAGTCACCATCTGCAGTGATTTTGGAGCCCCCAAAATAAAGTCAGACAGTGTTTCCACTGTTTCCCCATCTATTTCCAATGAAGTGATGGAACCAGATGCCATGATCTTCGTTTTCTGAATGTTGAGTTTTCAGCCAACTTTTTCACTCTCCCCTTTCACTTTCATCAAGAGGTTTTTTAGTTCCTCTTCACTTTCTGCCATAAGCGTGGTGGCATCTGCATATCTGAGGTTATTGATATTTCTCTCGACAATCTTGATACCAGCTTGTGCTCCAGACCAGCTTTTCTCATGTTATACTCAGCATATAAGTTAAATAAGCAAGGTAACCATATACAGCCTTGGTGTATTCCTTTTCCTATTTGGAACCAGTCTGTTTTTCCATGTCCAGTTTTAACTGTGGCTTCTTGACCTGCATATAGGTTTCTCAAGAGGCAGGTAAAGTAGTCTGATAATCCCATCTCTTTCAGAATTTTCCACAGTTTATTGTGATCCACACTGTCAAAGGCCTTGACATAGTCAATAAAGCAGAAATAGATGATTTTCTGGAAATCTCTTGCCTTTTGAATGTTCCAGAGGATGGTAACAAGTTGATCTCTGATTCCTCTGCCTTTTCTAAAACCAGCTTGGACATCTGGAAGTTCACGGTTCATGTATTGCTGAAACCTGGCTTGGAGAATTTTAAGCATTATTTCACTAGTGTGTGAGATGAGTGCAATTGTGCAGTAGTTTGAGCATTTTTTGGCATTGTCGTTCTTTGGTATTGGAATGAAAACTGACCTTTTCCCGTCCTATGGCCAATGTTGAGTTTACTATATTGACTGGCATATTGAGTGCAGCACTTTCACAGCATCATCTCTCAGGATTTGAATTAGTTCCACTGGAATTCCATCACCTCCATTAGCTTTGTTCATAGGGATGCTTTCTAAGGCCCACGTTACTTCACATTCCAGGATGTCTGGCTTTAGGTATGTGATCATACCATCGTAATTATCTGGGTCATGAAGATCTTTTTTGTACAGTTCTTCGGTGTATTCTTGCCACCTCTTCTTAATATCTTCTTCTTCTATTAGGTCCATACCATTTCTGTTCTTTATCGATCCCATCCTTTCATGAAATATTCCCTTGGTATCTCTAATATTCTTGAAGAGATCTCTAGTCTTTCTAATTCTGTTTTTTTCCTCTATTTCATTGCATTGATCACTAAGGAAAGCTTTCTTTTCTCTTCTTGCTATTCTATGGAACTCTGCACTCAGATACTTATATCTTTCCTTTTCTCCTTTGCTTTTCACCTCTCTTCTTTTCACAGTTATTTGCAAGGCCTCCCCAAACATCCATTTTGCCTTTTTTCATTTCTTTTTTTGGTGATGGTCTTGATCCCTGTCTCCTGTACAATATCACGAACCTTCGTCCATAGTTCATCAGGCACTCTATCCATCAGATCTAGTCCCTTAAATCTGTTTCTCACTTCCTCTGTATAATCATAAGGAATTTGATTGAGGTCATACCTGCATGGTCTAGTGGTTTTCCCCACTTTCTTCAATTTAAGTCTGAATTAGGCAATAAGGGGTTCATGATCTGAGCGATAGTCAGCTCCCGGTCTTGTTTCTCTGACTGTATAGAGCTTCCCCAACTTTGGCTCCAAAGAATATAATCAATCTGATTTCGATGTTGACCATCTGGTGATATCCATATGTACAGTCTTCTCTTGTGTTGCTGGAAGAGGGTGTTTGCTATGACCACTGCCTTCTCTTTGCAAAAGTCTATTAGCCTTTGCCCTGCTTCATTCCATATTCCAAGGCCAAATTTGCCTGTTACTCCTTGTGTTTCTTGACTTCCTACTTTTTCATTCCAGTCCCCTATAATGAGAATGACATCGTTTTCGGGTGTTAGTTCTAAAAGGTCTTGTAGTTCTTCATAGAACCGTTCAACTTCAACTTCTTTACATTACTGGTATGGGCATAGACTTGGATTACTGTGATATTGAATTATTTGCCTTGGAATTGAACAGAGATCATTCTTTCACTTTTGAGATTGCATCCAAATACTGCATTTCGGACTCTTGTTTACCAAGATGGCTACTCCATTTCTTCTAAGTGATTCCTGCCCACAGTAGTAGATACAATGGTCATCTGAGTTAAATTCACCCATTCCAGTTCATTTTAGTTCGCTGATTCCTAGAATGTCCACATTCACTCTTGCCATTTCCTGTTTGACCACTTCAAATTTGCCTTGATTCATGGACCTGACATTCCAGGTTCCTATGCAATATTGCTCTTTACAGCATCGGACCTTGCTTCTATCACCAGTCACATCCACAGCTGGGTATTGTTTTTGCTTTGGCTCTATCCCTTCATTCCTTCTGGAGTTATTTCTCCACTAATCTCCAGTAGCATACTGGGCACCTACTGACCTGGGGAGTTCTTCTTTCAGTATCCTATCATTTTGCCTAGTCACACTGTTCATGGGTTTCTCAAGGAAAGAATACTGAAGTGATTTGCCATTCCCTTCTCCAGTGGGCCTGATTCTCTCAGATCTCTCCACCATGATCCGACCATCCTGCATGGGCCCACAGGGCATGGCTTGGTTTCATTGAGTTAGACAAGGCTGTGGTCCTAATGTGATTAGATTGATTAGTTTTCTGTGATTATGGTTTCAGTGTGTCTGCCCTTGATGCCCTCTTGCAATACCTACTGTCTTACTTGTGTTTCTCTTACCTTGGCCAGAAGGTATCTCTTCTCAGCTACTCCAGCAAAGCTCAGCTGCTGCTCCTTACCTTGGACGAGGGGAATCTCTTCCCCCCTACCCCTCCTGACCTTGAACGTGGAGTAGCTCCTCTTGGCCCTCCTGCGCCCACACAGCCATCTCTCCTTGGACATGGGTTCGCTCCTCTCGGCCGGTGCCCCTGACCTCGGAGATGGGGTAGCTCCTCTCAGCTGCTGCCCCTGACCTCAGATGTGGGGTAGCTCCTCTTGGAGTTTCCCCCTCAGTCTCTCCCATCAGGAAGCTATCATAAGCCTCTTATACTTCTCCATCAGTGGGCAGACAGTCTGAAAATCACAATGACAGAAAACTAACCAATTTGATCTCATGGAACACAGGCTTGTCTAACTCAGTGAAACTATGAGACATGCCATGTAGGGCCACCAAACATAGACGGGTCATGGTGGAGAGTTCTGATAAAACGGTGACCACTGGAGAAGGGAATGGCAAACCACTTCAGTATTCTTGCCTTGAGAACCCCATGAACAGTGTGAAAAGGCAAAAAAAATATATATATATATAGAACCCTGAAAGATGAACTCCCCAGGTTGGTAGGTGCCCGATATTCTGGTGGAGATTAATGAAGAAGTAACTCCAGAAAGAATGAAGAAATGGAGCCAAAGAAAAAACAACACACCTTTGTGGATGTGACTGGTAATGGAAGCAAATACAATGTTCTAAAGAGCAATATTGCAAAGGAACCTGGAATGTTAGGTCCACAAATCTAGGCAAATTGGACGTGCTCATACAGGCTTTGGCAAGTAAGAATGTCGATGTTTTAGGAATCAGCAAACTAAAATGGACTGGAATGGGTGAATTTAACTCAGATGAACTTAATATCTACTACTGTTGGCAAGAATCCATTAGAAGAAGTGGAGTAGCCATCACAGTCAACAAAAGAGGGAGAGAATGCAGTACTTGGGGGGAAATTAGCCTCTTCAAAAAGTAGTGTCAGGCACTGGTGGTATATTTGTGAGCATAGCTGCTTTCCAAAAAACTGTGTCAGGTCAACTAGATATAAACTTGAAAATAATAAATTGGCTCTCTAGCTTACATTGTAAGTTAACTCAGAATGTATCTGTGAATTAAACGTAGGAGATAAATCATAAAACTGCTAAGTAAATATAGGGATAAATCTTCATGAATTTGTGTAGGAAATGAATTCTTAGATATAACATCAAAGCATAAACAATAAAATATAGAACAGATATACAGATTCATCAAATTTAAGTTGTTCTTTTTTTTTTGGGAGAGCATTATTATGAAAACAAGAAGGGAATTTCCTAGTAATCCAATAGATAAGATGCTGCACTTTTACTGGGCATAAGTTAACTCTCTGATGGGGGAACTTAGATCCCATAAGCCATGTTTTGTGGCCAAAAATATAAAATAAAAATGTTTAAAAATGAAAAAGGAGACAATTTATAGATTGAATAAAAATATTTTCACATTGTTATCTGATAATGGTTTAATTTTTGAATATCTAAATAACTTGCAGCTCAACTAAAATGATAAACAGCATTTTCAAGTTATGAGAAAATGACTTGAATAAACATTTCTATAAAGAAAGCATACAAATGATCAGCACACACTTTAAAAAATACTCAACATCATTTGTTATTAGGAAAATCAAAATCACAATTAGATATTATTTCATATCAATTAAGTTGTCTATACTTTAAAAAAAAATAAAAGAACAAATGTTATTGAGAATGGAGAAATTGGAACACTCATACATTGCTTTTATGAATATACAATGGTGTGGTCACTGTGGAAAATGATTCGATGGCTTCTCAAAAAGTTAAACATTATACAACCCAGGACTTATATTCCTAGGTATATGCCCCACAGAATTAAAGACTGTCTCAAACATTGCAGCATTATTCACAGTGGCCAAATTGTGGAAAGAACCCAACTGTTCATCAAGAAAAGAATAGATAAATAAAAAGGGGGTGTATACCTAATGTTATGGAATATTATTTGGCTATAAAAATAAATCAAATTCCTATACATGTTACGATGTGGATAAACCTTGGAAACACCATGGTAAGAGAAATAACCAAGACATGAAAGAAAACAACATTGCATGATTCCATTTATATGAAATATTTGTATTAAATCCATAGAGACAGAGTATTGATTTGATATTACCAGGAGCTAGGAAAAGAGGGAAATGAAAGCCTATTTGTTAATAGGTACAAAATTTCTATTTAGGATGATGCAAGTAATTTAGTTATTTGTGATGACTGTAATTAATGTCACTAAATTTTATGCTGAAAATGACTAAAAAGATGTGGTATATTTTACATATTTTAGTATGATAAAAATTCTACTGTCAGCATTTATTCTTTTTACTCTTCTGTTTCCTTTTTATTTCATCTTTCTTACCATAATCCAATCTAACTTTGCACATGCATTCTTAATGATAATATCTGCTTTGCTGATTAAATAATTTCAAATAAATAAATAAAGCAATAGATAGGAAAGACCTTTGATCATTATGCTCTCTAAATGCAAATTGCCAACATTTAAAATAATAAAAACAGATAAAACCACAATTCAAGGTATAATGGAAGTTTTATTTTTATCTCCATTCATCCATTCAGTAATTATTTTCCTATTGGTCTCTATTCTGGACACTTTGCTGTTGCTGCTGCTAAGTCGCTTCAGTCGTGTCCGATTCTGTGCAACCCCATAGACGGCAGCCCACCAGGCCCCCCTGTCCCTGGAATTCTCCAGGCAAGAACACTGGAGTGGGTTGCCACTTCCTTCTCCAAAGCATGAAAGGAAAAGTGAAAGTGAAGTCGCTCAGTTATGTCCGACTCTTAGCGACCCCATGGATTGCAGCCTACCAGGCTCCTCCGTCCATGGGATTTTCCAGGCAAGAGTACTGGACTGGGTTCCCATTGGACAATTTGGGATCATAAGCAAGGTGAAAAGACAGCCTTCTGAATGGGAGAAAATAATAGCAAATGAAGCAACTGACAAACAACTAATCTCAAAAATATGCAAGCAACTTATGCAGCTCAATTCAAGAAAAATAAATGACCCAATCAAAAAATGGGCCAAAGAACTAAATAGACATTTCTCCAAAGAAGACATATGGATGGCTAACAAACACATGAAAAGATGCTCAACATCACTCATTATCAGAGAAATGCAAATCAAAACCACAATGAGGTACCACTTCACACCAGTCAGAATGGCTGTGATCCAAAAATCTGCAAGCAATAAATGCTGGAGAGGGTGTGGAGAAAAGGGAACCCTCCTACACTGTTGGTGGGAATGCAAACTAGTACAGCCACTATGGAGAACAGTGTGGAGATTCCTTAAAAAATTGCAAATAGAACTACCTTATGACCCAGCAATCCCACTTCTGGGCATACGCACCGAGGAAACCAGAATTGAAAGAGACTCGTGTACCCCAATGTTCATCTCAGCACTGTTTATAATAGCCAGGACATGGAAACAACCTAGATGTCCATCAGCAGATGAATGGATAAGAAAGGTGTGGTACATATACACAATGGAGTATTACTCAGCCATTAAAAAGAATTCATTTGAATCAGTTCTGATGAGATGGATGAAACTGGAGCCGATTATACAGAGTGAAGTAAGCCAGAAAGAAAAACACCAATACAGTATACTAACACATATATATGGAATTTAGAAAGATGGCAATGACGAACCTGTATGCAAGACAGGAAAAAAGACACAGATGTGTATAACGGACATTTGGACTCAGAGGGAGAGGGAGAGGGTGGGATGATTTGGGAGAATGGCATTCTAACATGTATACTACCATGTAAGAATTGAATCGCCAGTCTATGTCTGACGCAGGATACAGCATGCTTGGGGCTGGTGCATGGTGATGACCCACAGAGATGTTATGGGGAGGGAGGTGGGAGGGGGGTTCATGTTTGGGAACGCCTGTAAGAATTAAAGATTTTAAAATTAAAAAAAAAGAGATAGAAAGTTAAATCCTGTGTTTTGAAAAGCTTTTGAAAATCAGTTAGCTACAAGTAATTCATAGTTATATAGGTTATTTAATTAATGCTTTTTTTAATTTCTAAAATTTACTTATTTTTAATTGGAGGATAATTGTTTCACAACATTGTGTTTATTTCTGCCATAAATCAACATAATCCAGCCATAGATATACATATGTTCTCTATTTCTTGAACTTCCCTTGCACCTCCCACAGCATTCGACCCCCTAAGTGGTCTCAGAGAACCGAACTTGAGCTCCTTGCATCATACAGCAAATTCCCATTGGATATCTAATTTTACACAAGTAATGCATATGTTTCAATGCTATTTTCTAAATTTGTCCAACCCTCTCCTTCCCTCAGTGTGTCCATAAGTCTTTTCTCTATGCCTGCATCTTCGTTGCTGCCCTGCAAATAGCTTCATCAGTACCATATTCCTAGAGTCCATATATATGCATTAATATACAATGTTTGTTTTTCCTTTCCAACTTATTTCACTTGTATAATAGGCTCTAGGTTCATCCACCTCATTTGAAATAACTCAAAAGTGCTTTTTTATGGCTGAGTAATAATCCATTGTATATATGAACAACAATTTCTTTATCCATTCATCTGTCAATGGACATCTAGGTTGCTTCCATGGCCTATCTATTGTAAATAGTGCTGCAAGGAACATCGAAATATATGTGTCTTTTTCAAATATAGTTTCCTCAGGGTATATGCTTAGAAGTGAAATTTTTGAGTCATATGGTAGTTTTGGGTCATATGGTAGTTGACTACACGATGGTAGTGTAGAAGGACATGTGCTCATCCTTTCCAGAGAGAACTCCAGAATTACAACTCACTGATGAACGACTGTTGACAGGAGAATGTTGGATCCTATCAAATAAAGATACTCCCTGCCCAAGGGCAAAGGAGAAACTCAAGCAAGATGCTAGGAGGGGCAAAGTCACATTTAGAATCAAACTCCCTAACCTCTAGAAATTCTTGGAGGGCTAAAACAAACCTTGTGTGTGCCAAGACCCAGACATCCCACAGAGACTGAACCAAAACTGTGCTTGAGTGTCTCCAGTGGAGGTACAGGTCATCAGTGGCTGGGTATGGCAAAAGCTTTCTTGGAGGAGGTCACCATTGACCACACTATAGGGACTGGGGAAACAGAATTTTGGAGGGCACAAACAAAACCCTGTGTGACCCATCACCCAGAAGAAAGGAGCACTAACCCCACAAAAGACTGACCCAGAATTGCCCGTGAGTGTCCAGGAGTCTCTGGTGGAGGCAGGGGTTGACGGTGGCCTGCTGCAGTGTCGGGGGCACTGAGTGCCGCAGTGCCTGCATGTGACCTTTTGAAGGAGGTCAAAAGCCATTATCTTCATTACTTTCACCATAGTTTGGCCTCAGGTGAAACAACAGGGAAGGAACACAGCTCCACTCATTAACAGAACATTGGATTAAAGATTTACTGAGCATGATGCAACCCATCAGAACAAAACACAATTTCCCAACAGTCAGTCTCTCCCATCAAGAAGCTCCAAGAAGCCTTTATCCTTATCCATCAGATGGCAGACAGAATGAAAACTACAATCACAGAAAATTAATCAAACTGATTACATGGACCACAGCCTTCTTTAAATCAAAGAAACTATGAGGCATGCCATGAAGGGCCACCAAAGATGGATGGGTCATGATAGAGAGCTCTGACAAAACGTGGTCCACTGGAGAAGGGAATGGCAAACCACTTCAGTATTCTTGTCTTGAGATCCCTATGAACAGTATGAAAAAGCAAAACTATAGGACCCTGAAAGAAGAACTCCCCAGGTCGGTAGGTGCCCAATATGTTGATGGAGATCGATGGAGAAATAACTCCAAAAAGAATGAAGAGATGGAGCCAAAGATAAACTACACCCCACTGTGGATGTGACTGGTGATGTAAGTCAAGTCTGATGTTTTAAAGAGTAACATTGTATAGGAACCTGGAATGTTAGGTCCATGAATCAAGGTAAACTGGAAGTGGTCAAACAGGAGATGACAAGTGTGAATATCAACACTTTAGGAATAAGCGAACTAAAATGGACTGAAATGGGTGAATTTAAATAAGGTGGCATATCTACTACTTTGGACAAGAATCCATTAGAAGAAATGGAGTAGCCATCATAGTTAAGAAAAGAGTCTGAAATGCAGTCAGTCAGTTCAACTGCTCAGTCATGCCTGACTCTTTGCAACCCCATGAACCACAGCTATCCAGGCCTCCCTGTCCATCACCAACTCCCAGAGTTTACCCAAACTCATGTCCATTGAGTCAGTGGTGCCATCCAACCATCTCATCCTCTGTCGTCCCCTTCTCCTCTTGCCTTCGATTTTTTCCAGCATCAGGGTCTTTTCAAATGGGTCAGCTCTTCCTATCAGGTATTTCAGCTTCAATATCAGTCCTTCTAATGAATACCCAGAACTGATCGCCTGTAGGATGGACTGATCGTACCTTCTTGCAGTTCAAGGGATTCTCAAGATAATATCATATGTGGAACGAATCGCAAGTCCAGGTTTGATGCTTGTTATGGGATGACACAGAAGGATGATATGGGAAGGGAGGTGGAGGGGGGTTCAGGATGAGGAACACGTGCATGCTCATGGTGGATTCATGTAGATGTATGGCAAAACCAACACAATATTGTAAAGCAATTAGCCTCCAATTAAAATAAATAAATTTATATTAAAAAAGACTCTTCTTCAACACCACAGTTCAAAAGCATCAATTGTCCGACACTCAGTTGTTGTTTTTTTTTTTTTTTTAATAGTCCAACTCTTACATCCATACATGACCACTAAAAACCATAGCCTTGACCAGACGGACCTTTGTTAGCAAAGTAATATCTCTGCTTTTTAATATGCTGTCTAGGTAAGTCATAATTTTCCTTTCAAGGAGTAAGTGTCTTTTAATTTCATGACTGCAATCACCATCTGCAGTGATTTGGGATCCCAAAAAACTAAAGTCAGCCACTGTTTCCCCATCTATTGGTCATGAACTGATGAGACTGGATGCCATGATCTTAGTTTTCTGAATGTTGAGCTTTAAGCCAACTTTTTCACTCTCCTCTTTCACTTTCATCAAGAGACTCTTTAGTTCTTCACTTTCTGCCATAAGGGTGGTGTCATCTGCATATATGAGGTTATTGATATTTCTCCTGGTAATCTTGATTCCAGCCTGTCCTTCATCCAGCCCAGTGTTTCTCATTATATACTGTACATGTAAGTTAAACAACCAGGGTGACAATATACATCCTTGATGTACTCCTTTTCCGATTTGGAACCAGTCTGTTGTTCCATGTTCAGTTCTAACTGTTGCCTCCTGGCCTGCATATAGGTTTCTCAAGAGGCAGGTCAGGTGGTCTGGTATTCCCATCTCTTGAAGAATTTCCCAGTTTCTTGTGATCTACACAGTCAGAGGCTTTGGAATAGTCAATAAAGCAGAAATAGATGTTATCCTGGAACTGTCTTGCTTTTTTGATGATCCAGCAGATGTTGGCAATTTGATCTCTGGTTCTTCTGCCAGAAACTAGCTTGAGCATCTACAAGTTCATGGTTCATATATTGTTGAAGCCTGGCTTGGATAATTTTGAGCCTTAAGTTACTTGCGTGTAAGACGAGTGCAATTGTGCAGTAGTTTGAGCATTCTTTGGCATTATCTTTCTTTGGGATTGGAATGAAAACTGACGTTTTCCAGTTCTGTGGCCACTCCTGAGTTTTCCAAATTTGCTGGCATATTGAGTGCAGAACTTTCACAGCATCATCTTTCAGGATTTGAAACAGCTCAACTGGAATTCCATCACCTCCACTAGCTTTGTTCATAGTGATGCTTTCTAAGGCCCACTTGACTTCACATTCCAGGATGTCTGGCTCTAGGTGAGTGATCACATCATCGTGATTATCTGGGTCTTGAAGCTCTTTTTTGTACAGTTCTCTTGTGTATTCTTGCCACCTCTTCTTAATATCTTCTGCTTCTGTTAGATCCATACAATTTCTGTCCTTCATTGAGCCCATCTTTGCATGAAATGGTCCCTTGGTATCTCTAATTTTCTTGAAGAGATCTCTAGTCTTCCCATTCTATTGTTTTCCTCTATTACTTTGCATTGTTCGCTGAGGATGACTTTCTTATCTCTCCTTGCTATTCTTTGGAACTCTGTATTCAAATGTGTGTATCTTTCCTTTTCTCCTTTGCTTTTCGCTTCCCTTCTTTTCACAGCTATTTGTAAGGCCTCCTCAGAAAGATATTATTGCTGTTTTGCCTTTCTATTTCTTAGAGATGGTCTTAATCCCTGTCTCCTATACAAAGTCACTAATCTCTGTCCATCGTTCATCGGGCACTCTGTCTATCAGATCTAGTCACTTGAATCTATTTCTCACTTCCACTGTATAATCGTAGTTAATACAAGAGTCTGAAATGCAGTGCTTGAATGCAGTCTCAAGAACTGCAGCACTCAGAGACAGAATGATTGATGTTCATTTCCAAGCCAAGCTATTCAATGTCACAGTAATCCAGGTCTATGCCCCAACCAGTAATGCTGAAGAAGCTGAAGTTGAATGGCTCTATGAAGACCTAAAAGACCTTCTAAAACTAACACCTGAAAAAGATGTCTTTTTCATTATAGGGGACTGGAATGCAAGAGAAGGAAGTCAAGAGATACCTGAAGTAACAGGAGAACCTCGCCTTGGAGTATAAAACAAAGCAGGGGAAAGGCTAACAGAGTTTTGACAAGAGAATGCACTAGTCATAGCAAACACCCACTTTGAACAACACAGGAAAAAACTCTACACATGGACATCACCAGATATTCAATACTGAGATCAGATTGATTACATTCCTTGCAGCAAAATATAGCAAAGTTATTTAGTGTCACCATAAGCAAGATGGGAGCTGACTGTGGCTCAGATCGTGAACTCCTTATAGCCACATTCATACTTAAATAGAAGAAATAGGGAAAACCACTAGACCATTGAGGTATGACCTAAATCAAATCCCATATGATTATACAGTGGAAGTGAGAAACAGTTTCAAGGTATTAGATCTGATAGACAGCGTGCCTGAAGAGCTATGGACAGAGGTAAATGACATTGTACAGAGTCAGGGATCGAGACCATCCCCAATAAAAAGAAATGCAAAAAGGCAAAATTGTGGTCTGAAAGTGCCTTGCAAATGGCTGAAAGAAGAGAAGCAAAAGGCAAAGGAGAAAATGACAGATACACCCATTTGAATGCAGAGTTCCAAAAACTAGCAAGGAGAGATAAGAAAGCCTTCCTCAGTGATCTATGCAAAGTAACAGAGGGAAACAATAGAATGGGAAAGACTAAAGATCTTTTCAAGAAAATTAGTAACACCAGAGGGTTATTTCATGCAAAGATGGGCTCAATATAGAACAGAAATCGTATGGACCAAACATAAGCAGAAGATATTAAGAAGAGGTGGCAAGATTACACAGAAGAACTATACAAAAAGATCTTCATAACCCAGATAATCACGATGGTGTGATCACTCACCTAGAGCCAGATATCCTGGAATGTGAAGTCAAGTGGGACTTATGAAACATCAAAACAAACAAAGCTAGTGGAGGTGATGGAATTCCAGTTGAGCTATTTCAAATCCTAAAAGATGATGCTGTGAAAGTGTTGCACTCAATAGTCCAGCAAATTTGGAAAACTCAGCAGTGGCCATAGGACTGGAAAAGGTCAATTTTCATTCCAATCCTAACGAAAAGCAATGCAAAGAATGCTCAAACTACCACACAATTACACTCATCTCACATGCTAGAAAAGTGATGCTCAAAATTCTCCAAGCAAGGCTTCAACAGTATGTGAGCCGTGATGTTCCAAATGTCCAAGCTGGATTTGGAAAAGACAGAGGAACCAGAGATCAAATTGTCAACATCCGTTGGATCATTGAAAAATCAAGAGAGTTCCAGAAAATCATCTACTTCTGCTTTATTGGCTATGCCAAAGCCTTTAACTATGTGGACCACAACAAACTGTGGAACATTCTTCAAGAGATGGGACTACCAGACCACTGCACCTGGCTCCTGAGAAATGTGCATGTAGGTCAAGAAACAACAGTTAGAACTGGACATGAAACAACAAACTGGTTCCAAATCAGGAAAGGATCATGTCAAGGCTGCATATTGTTATTCTGCTTATTTAACTTACTTTCAGAGTTCATCATGAGAAATGTTGTGCTGGATGAACCACAAGCTGGAATCAAGATTGCCAAGAGAAATATTAATAACCTCAGATAATCAGATGAAGCCACCCTTATGGCACAAAATAAAGATTGGTCTAATCACTTCCTGGCAAATAGATGGGGAAACAGTGGAAACAGTGACAGACTTAGTTTCTTGGGTTCCAGAATCACTGGAGATGGTGACCTCAGCCATGAAATTAAAAGACACTTGCTCCTTGGAAGAAAAGTTATGACTAAAGTAACAGCATATTAAAAAGCAGAGACATTACTTTGCCAATAGAAGTCTATCTAGGCAATGCTATTATTTTTTTTTTTTCAGAAGTCATGTGAGAATGTTAGAGTTGGAGTATAAAGAATGCGGAACACTGAAAAATTGATGCTTTTGAACTGTGGTGTTGGAGAATACTCTTGAGAGTTCCTTGGCCTGCAAGAAGATCAAGCCAGTCAATCCTAAAGGACTGTCCTGAATAACATTGGAAGGACTGATGCTGAAGCTGAATTTCCAATACTTTGGCCACCTGATGTGAAGAACTGACTCAGTGGAAAAAACACTGATGCTGAGAAAGATTGAAGGTGCTAGGAGAAGAGTATGACAGAGGATGTGATGGTTGAATGGCATCATTGACTAGATGGACATGAGTTTGAATAAACTCCCCGGTTGGTCATGGACAGGGAAGCCTGTCCTGCTGCAGACCATGGGATTGGAAGCAGTCAATCACGACCATGTGATCTGAACCTGATGGTGTTTTTGTTCCTAGTTTCTTTCTTTCTTTTCTTTTCAAGATTCTGCATACTGTTCTCCATAATATCTGCATCAATTTTCACTCCTACCAACAATGCAAGAGGATTCCCTTTTCTCTACATGTTGTCTAGCATTTATTGTTTATAGATATGATTTTTTATTTTTTTAAATTAATTTATGTATTTTAATTGGAGACTAATTGCTTTATAATATTGTAGTGGGTTTTGCCATGCAGAGAAATAAATGAGGCATGGGTGTACATGTGTCCCCCATCCTGAACCCCCCCTCCCACCTCCCTCCCCATCCTGTCCCTCAGGTTGTCCCAGTGCACTGGCTTTGAGTGCTCTTTTCATCCATTGAACATGGACTGGTGATCTATTTCACATATGGTAATATACATGTTTCAATGCTATTCTCACAATTCATCCCACCCTTGACTTCTCCCACAGAGTCCAAAAACCTGTTCTTTATATCTGTGTCTCTTTTGCTATCTCACATATAGGAATTTTGATGATGATTATTCTGACTGCTGTAAGACAATATCTCATAGTAGTTTTGATTTGCATTTCTCAAATAATGAGTGATGTTGAGCAGCTTTTCCTGTGCTCAGTAGCCATTGTGTGTCTTCTTTGGAGAAATGTCCGTTTAGTTCTTCTGCCCACTTTTTGATCGGGTTAATTTTTTCCTGATATTGTGCTATATGAACTGCTTGTATATTTCAGAGATTAATCCATCATCAGTTGTTTCATTTGCTATTATTTTCTCTCATTCTGTGGGTTGTCTTTTCTTCTTGTTTATAGTTTCTTTCACTGAGAAAAATAATTTGAATTGAATTAAGTTCACTTTGTTTATTTTTATTTTCATTGCTCTACGAGGTGGGTCATAGAGGAACTTGCTGTGATTTATGCCAAAAAGTGTTCTGCCTATGTTTTCCTCTAAGAGGCTTAAAGATTCTGGTCTAGATTTAGGTCTTTACTCGATTTGGCTTTATTTTTTATATGATATAAGGAAATGTCAGCAAATTTGGAAAACTCAGTAGGAGCCACAGTACTGGGAAAGGTTAGTTTTCATCCCAATCCTCAAGAAAGGCAGTGACAAAGAATGCTCAAGTTACTAAACAATTGCATTCATTTAGCATGTTAGTAACTGGACATGGAACAACAAACTGGTTCCAAATAGGAAAAGGAGTACGTCAAGGCGGTATATTGTCACCCTGCTTATTTAACTTATATGCAGAGTACATCATGAGAAACGCTGGACTGGAAGAATCACATGCTGGAATCAAGATAGCCAGGAGAAATATCAATAACCTCAGATATGCGGATGACACCACCCATATGGCAGAAAGTGAAGAGGAACTAAAAAGCCACTTGATGAAAGTGAAAGTGGAGAGTGAAAAAGTTGGCTTAAAGCTCAACATTCAGAAAACAAAGGTCATGGCATGTGGTCCCATTACTTCATGGGAAGTAGATGGCGAAAGAGTGGAAAAGGTGTCAGACTTTATTTTTTGGACTCCAAAATCACTGCAGATGGTGATTGCAGCCATGAAATTAAAAGACGCTTACTCCTTGGAAGAAAAGTTATAAAAAAACCTAGATAGCATATTGAAAAGCAGAGACATTACTTTGCCAACAAAGGTCCGTCTAGTCAAGGCTATGGTTTTTCCAGTGGTCATGTATGTATGTGAGAGCTGGACTATGAAGAAAGCTGAGAGCTAAAGAATTGATGCTTTTGAACTGTGGTGTTGGAGAGGACTCTTGGGGGTCCCTTGGCCTTCAAGGACATCCAACCAGTCCATCCTGAAGGAGATCAGCCCTGGAAGTTCTTTGGAATTAATGATGCTAAAGCTGTAACTCCAAAACTTTGGCCACCTCATGCGAAGAGTTGATTCATTGGAAAAGACTCTGATTCTGGGAGGGATTGGGGGCAGGAGGAGAAGGGGAACACAGAGGATGAGATGGCTGGATGGCATCACTGACTGGATGGACGTGAGTCTGAGTGAACTCCGGTGTTGTTGATGGACAGGGATGCCTGGCATGCTGCTATTCATGGGGTTGAAAAGAGTCAGACACGACTGAGCGAGTGAACTGAACTACAAGTTTATGCTTAAAATCCTTCAAGCAAGGCTTCAGTAGTACATGAAGCAAGTACATCCAGATGTGTAAGCTGGGCTGAGGAAAGGCAGAACAAGAGATCAAATTGCCAGCATTCGTTGGATCATAGTCAATGCAAGGGGATTACAGAAAAACATCTACTTCTGCTTCATTAACTATGCAAAAGCTTTTGTGTGGATCACAATAAACTGGAAAATTCTTAAAGAGATGGGAATACCAGACCATCTTACTTACCTGTCTCTTGAGAAACGTGTATGCAGGTCAAGAAGTGCAACAGTTAGAACCAGACATGGAACAAATGACTGATTCAAAATTGGGAACAAAGTACAACAAGGAAGTCACCCTGCTTATTTAATTTATATACAGAGTACATCTTGCTAAATGCTAGGCTGGGTGAATCATAAGCTGGACTCAAGATTGCTGAAAAAATTGCAACAACCTCAGATATGCAAATGATTCCACTCTAATGGCATAAGTGAAGAGGAATTAAAGAGCCTCTTAATGGGGATGATAATTCTGACAAAGGAGAATTAAGGAGTTGGCGTAAGGCTCATCATTTAAAAGGCTAAGACCATGACATTTGGTACTATCACTTCATGGCAAATAGAAGGGGAAAAAGTGGAAGCAGTAGCAGATTTTATTTTCTTGGGCTCCAAAATCACTGCTGTCTGTGATTATAGCCATGAAATTAACAGACCCTTGCTCCTTGGAAGGAAAAATATGGCAAACCTAGACAGTATGTTCAAATGTAGAGACACCTCTTTGCCAACAGATGTCTGTATAACCAAAGCTATGGTTTTTCCAGTAGTCATGTAAGGTCGTGAGAGCTGGACAAAAAAAAAAAAAAGCTTAGCGTTAGAGGATAAATTCTTTCAAATTGTGGTGTGGCAGAAGACTATTGAGAGTCACTTTCACAACAAGGAGATCAAACAAGTCAACCCTAAAGGAAATCAACTTTTAATATCCATTAGAAGGACTGATGCTGAAGCTGAAACTCCAATACTTTGGCCACCTGATGTAAAGAGCTGACTCATTTGAAAAGACCCTTATCCTGTAAAAGACTGAAGACAAAAGAAGAAGGGGGTGGCAGAGGATGAGTTTTGCATAGCATGGCTGACTCAATAGAAAAGAATTTGAAAAAAAAATCTGGGAAATAGTGAAGGACAGAGAAGCCTAGCATGCTGTAGTCCATAGGATCATAAAGTGCTAGAAACCACTGAACACACACACATACACATGAAGCATTCTCTTTTCATTTGTTTACATGTAGCTGTCTGGATTTCCCAGCACCACTTTTTGAAGAGACTATCTTTCTCCATTGGGTATTCTTGCCTTCTTTGTCTAAGGTAACTTGTCCATAGGTGTGTGGGTTTAGATCTGTGTTTTCTACCTTGTTCCATTGGCTTGTATTTCTGTTTTTGTGCCAGTACCCTACTATCTTAATGAATGTAGCTTTGTTGTATTGTATGAAGTCAGGAAGCATGATTCTTACAGCTACATTCTTCTCTTTGTTTTAAATATAAATTTATTTATTTTAATTGTAAGCTAATTACTTTACAATATTGTATTGGTTTTCTCATACATCAACTTGAATCTGCCATGGGTGTACATGTGTTCCCCATCCTGAACTCCCCTTCCATCTCCCTTCCCATACCATCCTTCTGGGTCATTCCAGTGCACCAGCCCTGAGCATTCTGTATCATGCATTGAACCTGGACTGGTGATTTGTTTCACATATGACATTATACATGTTTCAATGCCATTCTCCCAAATTATGCCACCCTCGCCATCTCCCGTGGAGTCCAAAAGACTGTTTTATACATCTGTGTCTCTTTTGCTGTCTCTCGTACAGGGTTATCGTTAGTATCTTTCTAAATTCCATATATACGCATTAGTATACTGTATTGGTGTTTTTCTTTCTGGCTTACTTCACTCTGTATAATAGGCTCCAGTTTCATCCACCTGATTAGAACTGATTCAAATGTATTATTCTTAATGGCTGAGTAATACTCCATTGTGTATATGTACCGCAGCTTTCTTATCCATTCGTCTGCTGAGGAGTATCTAGGTTGCTTCCATGTCCTGGCTATTATAAACAGTGCTGCAATGAACATTGAGGTACACCTGTGTCTTTCAATTCTGGTTTCCTCGGTGTGTATGCCCAGCAGTGGGATTGCTGGGTCATAAGGCAGTTCTATTACCAGTTTTCTAAGGAATCTCCAAACTGTTCTCCATAGTGGCTGCACTAGTTTGCATTCCCACCAACAGTGTAAGAGGGTTCCTTTTTCTCCACACCTTCTCCCTCATTTATTGCTTGTAGACTTTTGGATCACAGCCATTCTGACTGGCGTGCAATAGTACTTCATTGTGGTTTTGATTTGCATTTCTCTGATAATGAGTGATGTTGAGCACCTTGTCATGTGTGTGTTAGCCATTTGTATGTCTTCTTTGGAGAAATGTTGGTTTAGTTCTTTGGCCCACTTTTTGATTGGGTCATTTATTTTCCTGGAATTGAGCTGCAGGAGTTGCTTGTATATTTTTGAGATTAGTTGTTTGTCATTTGCTTCATTTGCAATTATTTTCTCCCATTCTGAAGGCTGTCTTTTCATCTTGCTTATAGTTTCCTTTGTTGTGCAGAAGCTTTTAATTTTAACTAGGTCCCATTTGTTTATTTTTTGCTTTCATTTCCAATATTCTGGGAGGTGGGTCATAGAAGATACTGCTGTGATGTACATCAGAGAGTGTTTTGACTATGTTCTCCTGTAGGAGTTTTATAGTTTCTGCTCTTACATTTAGATCTTTAATCCATTTTGAGTTTATTTTTGTGTATGGTGTTAGAAAGTGTTCTAGTTTCATATTTTACAAGTGGTTGACCAGTTTTCCCAGCACCTTTTTTAAAAAAGATTGTCTTTTCTCCATTGTATATTCTTGCCTCCTTTGTTGAAGATAAGGTGTCCACAGGTGTGTGGATTTATTTCTGGGCTTTCTATTTTGTTCCATTGATCTATATTTCTGTCTTTGTGCCAGTACCATAGTCTCTTGATGACTGTGCCTTTGTAGCAGAGCCTGAAGTGAGGCAAGTTGATTTCTCCAGTTCCATTCTTCTTTCTCAAGATTCTTTGGGTATCTGGGACGTTTTGTCTTTCCACACAGATTGCGAAAAATGTTGTTCTACTTATGAAAAATACCACTGGTAGCTTGATAGGGATTGTATTGAATCTGTAGATTTCTTTTTCCAACCCAAACGTATGGTATACTTCCCCATCTCTGTTCTCTTTGATTTCTTTCATCAATGTGTTATAGTGTTCTGCATAAAAGTTTTTTTTTTTTCTTCTCATTTTAGCTATGTTTGCTGCTGCTGCTGCTGCTGCTGCTGCTGCTAGTCGCTTCAGTCATGTCTGACTCTGTGTGACCCCATAGACGGCTATGTTTATTCCTAAATATTTTATTATTTTTGTTGAAATGTTTTATGGGATTGGTTACTTAATTTTTATTTCTGACTTTTCACTGTTAGTGTATAGTCAATGGATTTATGTGCATTAATTTTATATCCTGTGACTTCACTGTATTCATTGATTAGATCTAGTAATTTTCTGGTGGTGTCTTTATTTATTTTTTTTTTTTATGTACAGTACCATGTAATCTGCAACTAGTGAGAGTTTTACTTATTTTCCATTTTAGATGATTTTTATTTGTTTTTTTTTCACTGATTTCTGTTGTTTGAACTTCCAAAACTATGTTGCATAATGATCCTGAGAGTTGGCATCATTGTCTTTTTCCTTATCTTAGAGGAAATTCTTTCCATTTTTCACCATTAAGAATAATGTCTGCTTTGCCTTTGTCATATGCAGCCTTTATTTTGTTTAGAAACATTCTTTCTATGCTTGTTTTCTTTTTTAATAAAAAATGTGTATTAAATCTTGTTAAAAGCTTTTTCTGTATTTGTTGTGATGGTCATATGGTTTTTAACTCTCCTTCAAGAAACAAGAGAAAAGTCAAATAAACAACCTTACATTGCACCTAAAGCAACTAACAAGATAGTTCCATAGCATCTATTCTGCTTTATTATCTATGCCAAAGACTTTGTGTGGATCACAATAAACTATGGAACATTCTTCAAGAGATGGCAAACCAGACCATCTCATCTGCCTCTTGAGAAACCTGTATGGAGGTCAGGAAGCAACAGTTAGAGCTGGACACGGAACAACAGACTGGTTTCATATTGGGAAAGGAGTACGTCAAGGCTGTGTATTGTCACCCTGGTTGTTTAACTTATATGCAGAGTATATCATGAGAAACACTGGGCTGGATGAAGCACAGGCTGGAATCAAGATTGCCGGGAGAGATATCAATATCTCAGATATGCAGATGACACCACCCTTATGGCAGAAGGTGAAGAAGAACTAAAGAGTCTCTTGATGAAAGTGAAAGAGAGTGAAAAAGTTGGCTTAAAGCTCAACATTCAGAAAACTAAGATTATGGCATCCAGTCTCATCACTTCATGGCCAATAGATGGGTAAACAGTGGAAACAGTGTCAGACTTTATTTTTCGGGGATCCAAAATCACTGCAGATGGTGATTGCAGCCATGAAATTAAAAGATACTTACTCCTTTCAAGGAAAGTTATGATCAACTTAGACAGCATATTGAAATGCAGAGACATCACTTTGTCAACAAAGGTCCGTCTAGTCAAAGCTATGGTTTTTCCAGTGGTCATGTATGGATGTGAGAGTAGGACTACAATGAAATCTGAGTGCAGAAGAATTAATGCTTTTGAACTGTGGTGTTGGAGAAGACTCTTGAGAGTCCCTTGGACTGCAAGGAGATCCATCCAGTCCATTCTGAAGGAGATCAGTCATGGATGTTCATTGGAAGGACTGATGTTGAAGCTGAAACTCCAGAACTTTGGCCACCTCATACAAAGAGCTGACTCATTTGAAAAGTCCCTGATGCTGGGAAAGTTTGAGGGCAGGAGAAGAAGGGGTGTCAGAGAATGAGATGGTTGCATGGCATCACCAACTCAATGGACATGGGTTTGGGTGGACTCTGGGAGTTGGTGATGGACAAGGAGGCCTGGTGTACTGTGGTTCATGGGGTCACAAAGAGTCAGTCACGACTGAGTGACTGAACTGACTGAAAGCAAGTAGAAAAAGAATAACAACAACACCAAAAACAAGTTACTACAAGGAAAGTAATCATAAAGATCAGAGCAGAAATAAGTGAAAAAGAAATGAAGGACACAATAGCAAAGATCAATAAAACTAGAAGTTCTTTCTTTGAGAAGATAAACAAAATTGACAAAACTTTGGCCAGACTCATTAAGAAAGAAAGGTTGAAGACTCAAATTAATAAAATAGAAGTAAAAGTGAAGTCACACCTGACAATGCAGAAATGCAAGGGATCATAAGAGAGTACCACAAGTAGCTATAATCCAGTAAATTGGACAAACTGGAATAAATGGGCAAAGTCTTAGAAAAATATAACCTTCCCAAACTGAAACAAGAAGAAATAGAAAATATGAGCAGGCCAATAACAAGCACAAAAATTGTAAATTGTTGTAAAATATTTTCCAACAAGCAAAAGCCCAGGACAAAATGGGTTCACAGGTGAATTCAATCAACAGTTTAGAAAACAGATAATACCTATCCTGCTCAAACTCTTCCAGAAAATTGCATAGGAAGGAAAACTCCCAAATTCATCCTACAAAGCCACCATCACTCTGAAACCAAAACCAGACAAAGATAACACACACACACACACACACACACACACACACATTACAGACAAATATCACTGATATGCATAAATGCAAATATCCTCAATGAAGTTCTAGCAAATGGAATAGAATAACAGATTTAGAAAAAATCATACATCATGAAAAAATGGGCTTTATTGCAGAGAAGCAAGGATTCTTCAATATATTCTTTGGCCACATTAAGGTCTTATATTTCTGAGATTTTTGTGTTCACCAATTAAAATTTATTTCTTTTCCTTCTATTAATCTGTCTTTTGTCAACTTTATTATTAATTCATCCACAAAAACTCAAGTGTGTAGAGGGAGAAATTTCCCCCTACCCAACATTTGGCAAGTCAGCAAGAGACTATTGGACCCTGCTTTCTGCCTAGAATCACCTGCAAAGAAGAGATTTTGTGACATTTAGCAAAGTCTGGCAAAAAATATTGAGACTTTCCTGGTGGCTTAGACGATAAAAGCATCTGCCTACAATGCAGGAGACCCAGGTTCGATCCTTGGGTTGAGAAAATCCCCTGGAGAAGGAAATGACAACCAATTCCAGTGTTCTTGCTTCAAAAATCCCATGGACAGAGGAGCCTGCTAGGCTGCAGTCTATGGAAGTGTCAAAAGAGCCGGACATGACTGAGTGACTTCACTTTCGGACTTTTTGGCAGAAAATAAGATTCTTTACAATATCAGCCTGCCTGCAAGATCTAGTGGAAGAAAAAGTTGTATAGATAATAGTTCTCTTGGTCTAGTTTTTTGAACTAGCAACCCTAGGAGATCCTTTTCCTTCCTGAGATCCCCAATGTTTTTTTTTATTGTTTCTTCCTTTTGTTTTGTTTATCATTGAGGAAGAACCATTGGGGTAGATTTCAGACATAGGTCCTAGAAGTCTGCTGCTAAGGTGGTCTTACAAACCAGTGAGTTAACAATTCTCACCAGAGCAGTATTTATTTAGGTAAACATTGCTGCAAATTCTTTGTGTAAAATCCAAATGAGTTTTTTTTTTTTCTTTCATCTTGTTCTATGTCCTGAGAACTTGGCTTTGTATCCAGTGAGAATATTCTCTCTGTTCTTAACTATCCAGAAGGTGCATTTATTGGGGTGCATATGGTGGCTAGTTGAATAGATTGGGTTTCTGAGACATGAAGTTACAAGTAACACTCTCTTTGGCCATACCAGTTTTCAGGAAATGTTTTCATAAGTGATTCCAGTCCATAAGGGACCTTTGTCACCTCAACATAAATTGCTTACACGTGCTGGTAAAGTTCCACTCCAGGGACACCAACTCAGGGGCATAAATTTGTATATTATGCACTTTATTGTGAAACACCAGAAACCCTATTTTCACTACATTATTGTTACTATCTGCAGTAAGAAATGTAGGAAAAATGGAGCATGAGAGGATGGTCATGTCCCTGGTCTTGGGTGCATCCTTGAAATGGGCCACTAAGAGTGTGTCCTTGGTTTTGCACGGGAAAGAATTCAAGAGCAAACTATAGTAAAGTGAAAGCAAGTTTATTTAGAGATATACACACTCCATAGACAGAGTATGGGCTGTCTCAGAAGGTATGAGGCAACTCCAGAGCATGGGGCTGTCTAGCAAAATCAGAGTGGCCCTGAAGTGTGGGGGTGGTTAGTTTTTATGGGCTGAGTAATCTCATAGGCTAATAAGTGAAGGAATATTCTAACGATCTTGGAGAAAGGATGGGGATTTCTAGGAACTGGTGTACCACCCACTTTTTGACCTTTTAAAGTGAGCCTCAGAACTGTCATGATGCATGTGGGAGTATCATTTAGCATGCTGATGCATTACATTGAGCGTATAATGAAGCTCAAAGTCTAATGGAAGTTTAATATTTTGACACCTTGGGCCTAGTAGGTTCTAACCATTTTTTTTTTTTTTTTTGGTGCTATCCTATTCTTCTTAATGGTTGTGCCACTGTTTTCAGGGTTGTGCCCTGTCTCCTTCCTTGCTGTTTCACAAAGGATTTTTACTTTCTTAGACTAGGTCTGAGAATAAACTTTTGGATCTTGTGAGGACTATATATTCTCTCGTGAGATGCCTCTTGTATGTTTTTTTTTTTCAATCCATAAAAAAGGCTTATTGGTATAATGCATTATTTGAAATCACTGAAAGTACCCACTTGTTGATGATCAGATAATGAATCTTAAACTGGCTATATTTAAAATAAAAAAATAAATTGTGTCACATCAGTACTCACATTACCTCTGTCACATTGGTACTTATGGGATGCACAAACTGAAGGGAAAAAAAAAAAAAAAAGTATGACGACCAGCCTTAAGGAATCCCTTATTAAGATGAAACACACACACACATACACACACACACACACACACACATAAAAACTTAAAGATCCAACAGAAATTATTTTTAAAACCCTATCTCTTCAGCTATCCCATAGGTCTTCCTGAGATTAATCAGAAAATAAATCATCTGGAAGCAAATATTCAAGGGCTAATAAAAATACTGTTTTCGTCTTGCAAATCTCTACAAAAGACTCACCTCTATTCAAGGGCTATATTCATCTCTATTCAAGGGCTAATATCTTCAAGGGCTAAGAAAAATACTCTTTTTGTCTTGCAAATCTCTACAAAAGACAAAAGACTCACCTATATGTACCAATTCTAAGGCTTTGCTTATCCCTCTCAAAATGTTTGTAGGATATTGGAGCAAAATTCTCTTATATCCAGGAAAAAATTAATATTACTACCATAACACTTATGATAATAGGCAAAAATACACCAAAACTCCTAGCATAAAACTTGTGTTTTCCTTATCTGCCCCCTAAAATGATAAAACTCATCATGTCTTTGAAATGTAAACACAGCTCACATTGCCTGAGATTGAACACAGGTTATATTAATTAGTAGAATCTACAACAACAACAAAAAAAAAAATTACAAAGGGAACAAGGTATTTTAAAAAACAAACTGCTATAAGAACTCTCTTGCCCAAACACCTTCTTTAAAATTGCTTGTCCAGGGCAAATACAAACAAACCATACACATTTTCTCCACAAGCAATAAAAACAATATATCTAAGTGAGTTAAAGTGAAAATGAAAGTGTTAGTCACTCAGTCATGTCCAATTCTCTTGCAACCTCATCTACCAGACTCCTCTGTTCATGGGATTCTCTAGGTAAGAATACTGGAATAGGTTACATTCACTTCTCCAGGGCCTCTTCTCAACCCAGGGATCAAATCTGGGTCTTGCTCATTGTGGGCAGATTTTTTTTACCATCTGAGCCTCCAGGGAAGCCCTACATATATGTGAGTAAACCTAGTTTATTCAAACAATTGTTTACAAACTAGTGGATTTTGTATTGTACCTGATTTGTAACTAAAGGTTTAAAATGAAAGCATAAGCTCTTTGGTTGTGCTGTCTATATGCTTTTAGGTGTACAGTTTTGAAATTGTATTTTTCTACCTCAAGATATTATTGCCAAAACTAATGTGTAAAAGAGCTCTACATGATTGGCTTAAACATATTTTTTCATATAATAAAAGTTAACTCCAAAGTTTTTTAAAGTAACATAATCAAGGATAAACTTGAGTAAATAAAAGCTAATTTTAAGCTTATTGGTTTAATTTATACAGGTATGTCTTCAGAGTTAGCATTAAATATAATGCCAGTAAATAACTGTTGTTCAACATGAGTTTGCTAGTCAGGTGGGTTAATGTTACCTCTGTTGCAAAGTATATAAATATAAATAAACAAACAAATAAACAAACTTAAGATATGACTGTTTTTAAGGTCTAATGAAATTTTCATATGTATTTTAATAATTATTTTAAAGAATAAATGGAGTAAATATATTTAAATGTGTTTTCAGTTTTTAGCAACAATTGTGTTATGATATGTCTACTTAGTTTCCTAAACCTCTTTGGTAATTTACATCCTTACAGTTTTCTAAGTTAAATTAAATGATGGAAATTCATTGAATGTCTAGATCATGTTCAAATAAGATGAAATAATAAAATATTAATTGCTAAATAAATTTTAGTTTGCCTACTTTTGACCTCATAATACACAAACACTAGGGATGTCTGGGTCCACTAGTAAACACACCTTGTGTTTTATTGAAATATTGTAGTGTGAAGTACCATATATTTCCAGAAAATACAAAATGGGTTTATAAGTATTTCAAATCACAAAATAAGAGAGCTCACAATTGTTTGCTTCCTTATTTTTACTAAAAAAAAAATCAAAGAATAAAAATTTTAATTGTTTTTTTTTTTTTTTGGTGGTTAAAACTACCAGATATAATAATAGAAATAAGATGTGTTTGGGGGTAAGAACAGTTATTAGAAATGAAGGGATTTTTGTTGTTGTTAACAAACAAAAAAAGTGATTCTATCTTAAAGCAGATTATTTCTAAATGGGAAAGTAAATAATGGACAAGCTGAAATGAACATAAAATTTATAAAAGTTTTGTGAAAAAAGGATCTTTTGAAATGAATTGTATGTGTTGTCAAGACTAGACAAGATTGGAATGAGTTTACTTAAGTAAATGAATTTTATTATCAAAAGCAAACTGATGCTAATTTGAAATTCCTTTTCCTCTATTAAAAGGACAAAGTATTTCTCTGTTGGTATTTTCTTAATAACAAGGATTAAAGTTTTATTTTAATTTTAATTAAACTGCTTAGGAAAAGTTTCATGACTTGTCAAAATAATTACTTATGTTCTGTTTCTTTATAAGAATTTTGATTACTTAAGACAACCCTAGGGCTCTCAATATTAAAAGAGCTAAGTTTTTCTCAGAACATTATAACCTTCTACATTTGCTGATGAATATTTTTTATTATTATTTTGGCTAAATTAATCCATAAGCATTGTTTCACAGTGACCTAAGTGTTTTAACACCATTTTTTATATTTTAGACAAATTCCCCCAAATAAAATAATAAAGTTTTATAGAGTTAGAACTAATTTTGATGCATGGGGTATTTCAGATATCCCTGAATCATCCCAAAGAGTGGCTTTCTCTCTTAATAATAATAATAAAAAAGAGATATGTTAAACTATTTATGTATATTTGATATATTAAATTACGTGAAAAGCATCATTAAATAATAAATTGAAGCCTTATTTATGTTGTATCTGTATAGATATATACTACAAATGCTCTAAAAATTGTGTGAAATTCCTGGAAGTCTTATATGTCCTGGCAGAAAATGTGATCTGTCATCAAAATTGAGGCTCACTCTAAAAGAACTGAACCAGAATATCAGGAAATGTCCTAACTGACTTCCATGCCAAGGCAGCAGCAACAGAATATCGAAAGATTGATGGGACATGTGAATGAAGTACATTAAAATTATGAAGAAATTTGACCCCAGCTGCAATACTTTTGTCATCCTGATGCCTCTGTAAGATGACAACAGTCTGCTCCTGAATCAGAATATTTAAGATAGGAATTTCAAAGATGGTGAAAAATAAGATGTGAAATTCATCTCTCCCCACAAATGCATCAAGAATACATTTACAAATGTAATAATTCTCACAGAGCACCTGCTGAACACTAGCAGAAGACCTCAGACACCTAAAAAGACAAGAATGGTCCTCACATAATAGGATACGATGAAAGAAAGAAGAGAAAGGGAAGATTGGAAGTAAAATGGGACCTGAACCCCTGATAGGGAGGTGAAGTTGAGAATAGCTTAGATGGGGAGATCCTTTCTCTTGTGGGAAGATCAGTTGCATAAAAGAGAGCCTCATGCCTCAGAGGAGAGCTCAACAACTGGTCTGCGGCAAATAGGGAAGAGTGATATTTATAGATGGTCTCTGCCACAGCCCTACATACTCCAGCTTGAAAGAGAATTCTACTCGTATGCAAGGTGGCTGGGTGTTGGAATGTGGTGTTTGGAGAGCAAACCTAGGGATGGTATGCAGTTGACTTTGGCTTCCCTGGTGGTGCAGAGGTTAAAGCATCTGCCTGCAACGTGGGAGACCGGGGTTCTATCCCTGGGTCGGGAAGATCCCCTGGAGAAGGAAATGGCAGCCCACTCCAGTATTCTTGCCTGGAGAATCCTATGGACGGAGGAGCCTGGCGGGCTACAGTCCACGGGTCGCGAAGAGTCGGACACGACTGAGCGACTTCACTTTCACTATAAAGAAACAGGCTGAGGGGATGGGAGTGAAGTTGTAAAACTAGGAATGCTTTTGGAGAAAGCCTGGACTGCCACAGAATCAAAGTGCCAGCGTTGATATACATTCCAGCTTCTCTCAGTCCCTGACTTCACAGGCTCTAGGGACAGATCCTGTTGGTGTACCCCCTGCAATCAACTCCTCTGCATCCACCTCTCACTCTGGCTTATAACCCTCATTTTGATCACTGCTTTATGGGGTCACATATTCCAGCCTCTACACAAGTACATTTCTACCTGGATGACCTGCTTGCCCAGATCACTGACTGAGTTCTTTCCTGCTTTACAGGCCTGTGTACTCTTGCAACTTCTGGAGCAGACTTTAGTGGGAGGAACACATGCAGAGGTGGGATTGAAACCATAGCTGAGCCCCAAAGGTTTGTGTGACTGAGTAAAAAGTGCTGAACTCTCTCCTTGCAGGTGTATGATCCATGGATTTACACTTCTACTGATTAAGTATCTGCAAAAAAATATCTAATAGGACAGCAGTTGCTTCTGGAGTTGGAATACGTCTAACTTTAGCAGCTGTAGGTTTCTGGGCATGTACACATGAGGATAGGGCCAGGCTAGACTCCAAGCTGCTTCCATATCATCCATAGTGGGCCAAGTTACATGACTCTTTCAGTCTTAGGATATGACTTCAATGGATCTGCACCAGTGCCATGGTGAACACAATACCTGAGAGCCACTGGGGTCAATTGCTGGCATATGCACAGTTAAAGTGGAACTGAGAGCACTGACAACTACAATGTACTTTGTTACCCCACACAATGGGCAAAAGGGACACACAAAGGGACACAACAGAGCACATTCACAAGGAAATAGCTCCAGAGGAGGAATACTCAGGGCTTCTCTCCCAGCAGAAGTCCTCCAGTGCTGCCTGCCTCTCACCACAGATGAGAAACACAGCTGGGAAACAGATCAGTGGGCCTCTATACAAATAATTAGGTATTATTACCTGGTTATTACCTCTTGTCAGTGGCCCAGACCTGCAAATCAGTGACAACCCCAGCACAAAGGGGAGGCTCTTTTCAATATCAAGGGCAGGCTCTGTTCACTGCAACACGGAAGAAATTTCCTATCAAGGTGATAACAGCACAAACCTTGGGTACTAACTCACCCACCAGGGGGGTGGGGGGAAAACACAAGGAGCAAGAGAGACTAGTATCCTGCAACTTGAGGAAAGGAGGTAAGTTTAACAAAATTAAAAATACAGTACGTTTAACAAAATGAGAAGACAGATGAAGAAGCGAGTGAGTTGAAGGTATAAAGAAAAACTAAATGAAGAGGAGACAGGCAATTTAGTTGGGAAAAAAAATCAGAGTAATGTAAGGAAAGACGATCCATGGTCTCAGAAGAAGAATGTAGGCATAAATTGAGATGGTAAAAGACATGTTAGACAAAGACCTAAAAGAAGTAAAGAACAAGCACAGATAAACGATACAATAACTAGAATTAAAAAAAAAATACACTAGAAGGAATCAATAGAATAATTGATGAAAAGAAACACACAAGTGATCTAGAATAGGTGGAATTTCCACAGAATGGTGAAAATCTCCTGTGATGAAGAATAAAAAAAGAAAAGAAATGAGGACAGTCTCAGGTGCATCTTGGAAAACATTAAATGTACCGATATTCAAATGTTAGAGGTCTTGTAAGAATAAGAGAAATATATTGAGAAAATATTTGAACAGATTATAGTTTAAAACTTCCCTAACATGGGAAAGCAAATAATCATCCAAGTCCAAGTAGTGCAGGGCATCCTATATAGGGTGAAACCAAGGAAGAATATCCTGAGACATGTTAGTCAAATAAGCAAAAATTAAAGACAAAGAAAAAAAAAAAAAGTAAAAGCAGGAAAAAAAAAAAAAAACTTATGAGGGAATCCCTAGAAGGTTATCAGCTGATTTTTTTTTTCAAGCACAAACTCTGCAGGCCAGAAGGGAATGGCATTATACATTTAAAGTGATGAAAGAGAAAAATCTACAACCAAGAATACTTTACTCAGCAAGGTTCTCATTCACATTTGATGGAGAAATCAAAAGCTTTAGAGGTAGTCCTATTTGCAATATTTTAAGGAATCTCCACACTGTTCTCCATAGTGGCTGTACTAGTTTGCATTCCCACCAACAGTGTAGGAGGGTTCCCTTTTCTCCACACCCTCTCCAGCATTTATTGCTTGCAGATTTTTGGATCGCAGCCATTCTGACTGGTGTGAAGTGGTACCTCATTGTGGTTTTGATTTGCATTTCTCTGATAATGAGTGATGTTGAGTATCTTTTCATGTGTTTCTTAGCCATCCGTATGTCTTCTTTGGAGAAATGTCTATTTAGTTTGGCCCATTTTTTGATTGGGTCGTTTATTTTTCTTGAATTGAGCTGCATAAGTTGCTTGTATATTTTTGAGATTAGTTGTTTGTCAGTTGCTTCATTTGCTATTATTTTCTCCCATTCCGAAGGCTGTCTTTTCACCTTGCTTATATTTTCCTTTGTTGTGCAGAAGCTTTTAGGATACAGCATGCTTGGGGCTGGTGCATGGGGATGACCCACAGAGATGTTATGGGGAGGGAGGTGGGAGGGGGGTTCATGTTTGGGAACACATGTAAGAATTAAAGATTTTAAAATTTAAAAAAAATAACTTAAAAAAAAAAAAGCTTTAGAGGTAATAAAAGGAAAACAAAATGAACTTTACAAGAAATGTTAAAAGAAAATCTTTAGGTGGAAAACTCAAGAGAAGGGAAGAGAAAGGGAAAAAAAAAAGACCTACAAAAAGAAATCCAAAACAATTAAGACAATGGCAACAAGAACATATATATGAATAATTATCTTAAATGTAAATAAATTAAATACTTCAACCAAAAGACATAGACTGGCTGAATGAATAAGGACCTTTGTTGACAAGCCCCAACATACATATATGCATACACACACACACACGGTAAATTGCTTTAATCATGTCCAACTCTTTGCAACCAGATGGACTGTAGCCCTCCAGGCTGCTCTGTTCATGGGATTTTCTAGGCAAGAGTACTGGATTAGGGCATCATTTCCTACACACAGATACAGACACACACACACACACACACACACACACATATAAAACAGGAAACCCACTTCACACCTAGGGACACATAGAGACTGAAAATGAGGAGATGGAAGAAGATATTCCATGCAAAAGGAAATCAAAAGAAGGCTGGAGTAGCCATATTCATATCAAACAAAATAGATTTCCAAATAAAGACTGTTACAAGAAACAAGGAAGGATACTACATAATGATCAAGGGATAGATCCAAGAGGAAAAAATAACATTTGTAAATACATGCATCCAACATAGGAAAACCTCTATATATAATGAAATGCTAAAAGGAACCTGGGGGAATGAACAGTAACTCAAAAATAATGGCAGATTTTAACAACCCAAATACACCAAAGGGCAGATCATCCAGATGGAAAACTAGTAAGAAAACACAAGCCTAAAATGACACATAAAAACAGATAGACTTAGATTATATTTATAGGATATTTCATCCAAAGTCAATAGAATACACTTCTGAAGTGTATATGGAATATTCTTCAAAATATGTCACATCTTGAGTCACAAATCAAGCCTGGATAAATTTAAGAAAATAGAAATCACATCAACCATCTTTTATAAAAGTTCTATCAGATTACATAACAATTGGGGTCGGGGGAGGTGGCCGAGAGGAGCTACCCTATGCCCGAAGTCAGGGGAGGTGGCCCAGAGGGGCAACCCCACGTCCAAGGAGCATTGGCTGTGACAGCACAGGAGGGCTGTGAGGAGCTACTTCACATTCAAAGTCAGGAGAGACAGCAGTGAGGATATACCCCTCCACCAAGGTAAGGAGGAGCGGCTGTGCTTTGGTGGAACAGCTGTGAAAAGATACCCCACGTCCAAGGTAAGAGAACCCAAGTAAGATGGTAAGTGTTGCGAGAGGGCATCAGAGGGCAGAAACACTGAAACCATAATCACAGAAAACTAATCAATCTAATCACATGGACCACAGCCTTGTCTAACTCAATGAAACTAAACCATGCCCTGTGGGGCCACCCAGGATGGGTGGGTGATGGAGGAGAATTCTGACAGAATGTGGTACACTGGAGAAGGGAATGGCAAACCACTTCAGTATTCTTGCTTTGAGAACCACATGAACAGTATGAAAAGGCAAAATGATAGGATATTGAAAGAGGAACTTCCCAGGTCAGAAGGTGTCCAATATGCTACTGGAGGCCAGTGGAGAAATAACTCCCAAAGAATAAAGGGACAGAGCCAAAGCAAAAACAATACCCTGCTGTGGATGTGACTGGTGACAGAAGTAAAGTCTGATGCTGTAAAGAGCAATATTACATACGAACCTGGAATGTCAGCTCCATGAATCAAGGCAAATTGGAAGTGGTGAAACAGGAGATGGCAAGAGTGAATGTCGACATTCTAGGAATCAGCAAACTAAGATGGACTGGAGTGGGTGAATGTAACTCAGATGACCATTGTATCTACTACTGTGGGCAGGAATCCTTTAGAAGAATTGGAGTAGCCATCATGGTCAACAAAAGTGTCTGAAATGCAGTACTTGTATGCAATCTCAAAAATGACAGAATAATCTCTGTTCCTTTCCAAGACAAACCATTCAACATCACAGTAATCCAAGCCTATGCCCCAACCAGTAACATTGAATAAGCTGAAGTTGAATGGTTCTATGAAGACCTACAAGGCCTTTTAGAACTAACACCTAAAAAAGATGTCCTTTTCATTAGAGGGGATTGGAATGCAAAAGTAGCAAGTCAAGAAACACCTGGACTAACCGGCAAATTTGGCCTTGGAGTACGGAATGAAGCAGGGCAAAGGATAATAGAGTTTTGTCAAGAGAACGCACTGGTTATAGCAAACACCCTCTTCCAACAACACAAGAGAAGACTCTACACATGGACATCACAAGATGGTCAACACTGAAATCAGATTGATTATATTCCTTGCAGCCAAAGATGGAGAAGCTGTATACAGTCAACAAAAACAAGACCAGGAGCTGACTGTGGCTCAGATCATGAACTCCTTATTGCCAAATTCAGACTTAAACTGAAGAAAGTATGGAAAACTGCTAGACCATTCAGGTATCACATAAATTAAATCCATTATGATTATACAACCGAAGTGAGAAATAGATTTAAGGGACTAGATCTGATAGATAGAGTGCATGATGAACTATGGACGAAGGTTCGTGACATTGTACAGGAGACAGGGATCAAGACCATCACCAAAAAATGAAATGAAAAAAAAGCAAAATGGCTGTCTAAGGAGGTCTTACAAATATCTGTGAAAAGAAGAGAGGTGAAAAGCAAAGGAGAAAATGAAAGATATAAGCATCTGAATGCAGTGTTCCAAAGAATAACAAGAAGAGATAAGAAAGCCTTCCTCAGGGATCAATGCAAAGATAGAGGAAAACAACAAAATGGGAAAGACTAGAGATCTCTTCAAGAAAAATAGAGATACCAAGGGAACATTTCATGCAAAGACGGGCTCGATAAAGGACAGAAATGGTATGGACCTAACAGAAGCAGAAGACATTAAGAACAGGTGGCAAGAATACACAGGAGAACTGTACAAAAAAGAGCTTCATGACCCAGATAATCACGATGATGTGATCACTCATCTACAGCCAGACATCCTGGAATGTGAAGTCAAGTGGGCCTTAGAAAACATCACTATGAACAAAGCTAGTGGAGGTGATGGAATCCAGGTGAGCTATTCCAAATCCTGAAAGATGATACTGTGAAAGTGCTGTACTCAATATGCCAGCAAATTTGGAAAACTCAGCAGTGGCCGCAGGGCTGGAAAAGGACAGTTTTCATTCCAATCTCAAAGAAAAGCAATGCCAAAAAATGCTCAAACTACTGCACAATTGTACTCATCTCACATGCTAGTAAAGTAATGCTCAAAATTCTCCAAGCCGGGCTTCAGCAATACATGAACTGTGAACTTCCAGATGTTCAAGCTGGTTTTAGAAAAGGCCGAGGAATCAGAGATCAAATTGCCAACATCCGCTGGATCATGGAAAAAGCAAGAGAGTCCCAGAAATCTTCTATTTTTTTTTTAATTGACTATGCCAAAGCCTTTGGCTCTGTGGATTCCAATAAACTATGGAAGATTCTGAAAGAGACTGGAATACCCGACCACCTGATCTGCCTCCTGAGAAAGCTATATGCAGGTTAGGAAGCAACAGTTAGAATTTGACATGGAACAACGGACCGGTTCCAAATAGGAAAAGGAGTACGTTCAGGCTGTATATTGCCACTCTGCTTATTTAACTTATATGCAGAGTACATCATGAGAAACACTGGACTGGAAGAAAAACAAGCTCGAATCAAGATTGCTGGGAGAAATATCAATAACCTCAGATATGCAGATGACACCATCCTTATGGCAGAAAGTGAAGAGGAACTAAAAAGCCTCTTGATGAAAGTGAAAGAGGAGAGCGAACAAGTTGGCTTAAAGCTCAACATTCAGAAAACAAAGATCATGGCATCTGGTCCCATCACTTCATGGGAAATAGATGGAGAAACAGTGGAAACAGTGTCAGACTTTATTTTGGGGGGGGCCCAAAATCACTGCAGATGGTGATTGCAGCCATGAAATTAAAAGACGGCTACTCCTTGGAAGGAAAATTATGACCAACCTAGACAGCATATTTAAAAGCAGAGACATTACTTTGCCAACAAAGGTCCATCTAGTCAAGGCTATGGTTTTTTCAGTGGTCATGTATGGATGTGAGAATTGGAATGTCAAGAAAGCTGAGAGCTTAAAAATTGATGCTTTGAACTGTGGTGTTGGAGAAGACTCTTGTGAATCCCTTGGACTGCAAGGAAATCTAACCAGTCCATCCAAAGGAGATCAGTCGTGGGTGAGGACTGATGCTAAAGCTGAAACTCCAGAACTTTGGCCACCTCATGTGAAGAGCTGAATCATTGAAAAAGACCCTGATGCTGGGAGGATTTGCAGGCAGGAGGAGAAGGGGCTGACAGAGGATGAGATGGCTAGATGGCTTCACCGACACAATGGACATGAGTTTGAGTAAACTCCAGGAGTTGCTAATGGATAGGGAGGCCTGGCGTGCTGTGATTCATGGGGTGGCAAAGAGTCAGACATGACTGAGCGACTGAACTGAACTGAACAGGATTAAAAAAAAAAAAAAAAAAAACAGAAAAAAAGCTGTAAAAAATACATATAAATAGAGCCTAAAAAATACATAGAGTAAAATACATAGGTTTGTTACTATATAACCAATGGATCACTGAAGAAATCAAAGAGGAAATAAAGATATACCTCAAGACAAATGACAATGAAAACACAATAATCCAAAACCTATGGGACACAGCAAAAGCAGTTATATCAGAAGTTTACAGAAGTAAATCTTACTTTAAGAGAAAGAAAAGTCTCAAAAAACATAACTTTATGCCTAAAGAAACTATAGGAAAAGGAAAAACAAAACCCGAAATTCGTAGAAGGAAATAAATCATGAAGATTTAAGCAGAAATGAAACAAATAGAGACAAGTAAAAAAAAAAATAGCAAAGATCAATAAAATTAAAAGCCAGTTCTTTTAGTGAGAAATTGCATAAAATTTTGTGAGAAAATATGCAAAGCTGATATGCTTTTAAACAAACTCATCAAGAAAAAAATGAGCATATTCAAATGAATAAAATTTGAAATGAAAAAGAAATTACAAAGGACATCACAGAAATACAAGCTATCATAAAAGTTATCACCAACAAAATGCAACTACCACCAATAAAATGGACCATCTGGAAGAAATTGACAAATTATTAGAAAAGTAGTCTGTGGAGATTGAACGTGGAATAAATAGAAAATAAGAGCAGAAGAATCACAAGTACTCTTTTACAAGTGGTTGACCAGTTTTCCCAGCACCACTTGTTAAAGAGATTGTCTTTACTCCATTGTATATTCTTGCCTCCTTTGTCAAAGATAAGGTGTCCATATGTGTGTGGATTTATCTCTGGGCTTTCTATTTTGTTCCATTGATCTATATGTCTGTCTTTGTGCCAGTACCATACTGTCTTGATGAGTGTGGCTTTGTAGTAGAGCCTGAAGTCAGGCAAGTTGATTCCTCCAGTCCCATTCTTCTTTCTCAAGATTGCTTTGGCTATTCGAGGTTTTTTGTATTTCCATACCAATCTTGAAATTATTTGTTCTAGTTCTGTGAAAAATGTTGCTGGTAGCTTGATAGGGATTGCATTGAATTTGTAAATTGCTTTGGGTAGTATACTCATTTTCACTATATTGATTCTTCCGATCCATGAACATGGTATATTTCTCCATCTATTAGTGTCCTCTTTGATTTCTTTCATCAGTGTTTTATAGTTTTCTATATATAGGTCTTTAGTTTCTTTAGGTAGATATATTCCTAAGTATTTTATTCTTTTCGTTGCAATGGTGAATGGAATTGTTTCCTTAATTTCTTTTTCTACTTTCTCATTATTCGTGTATAGGAATGCAAGGGATTTCTGTGTGTTCATTTTATATCCTGCAACTTTACTATATTCATTGATTAGCTCTAGTAATTTTCTGGTGGAGTCTTTAGGGTTTTCCATGTAGAGGATCATGTCATCTGCAAACAGTGAGAGTTTTACTTCTTCTTTTCCAATTTGGATTCCTTTTATTTCTTTTTCTGCTCTAATTGCTGTGGCCAAAACTTCCAGAACTATCTTGAATAGTAGTGGTGAAAGTGGACACCCTTGTCTTGTTCCTGACTTTAGGGAAAATGCTTTCAATTTTTCCCCATTGAGGATAATGTTTGCTGTGGGTTTGTCATAGATAGCTTTTATTATGTTGAGGTATGTTCCTTGATCACTTTCTAACACCCCACACAAAAATAAACTCAAAATGGATTAAAGATCTAAATGTAAGACCAGAAACTATAAAACTCCTAGAGGAGAACATAGGCAAAACACTCTCAGACATAAATCACAGCAGGATCCTCTATGATCCACCTCCCAGAATTCTGGAAATAAAAGCAAAAATAAACAAATGGGATCTAATTAAAATTAAAAGCTTCTGCACAACAAAGGAAAATATAAGCAAGGTGAAAAGACAGCCTTCTGAATGGGAGAAAATATTAGCAAATGAAGCAATTGACAAACAACTAATCTCAAAAATATACAAACAACTTCTGCAGCTCGATTCCAGAAAAATAAACGACCCAATCAAAAAATGGGCCAAAGAACTAAATAGACATTTCTCCAAAAAAGACATACGGACGGCTAACAAACACATGAAAAGATGCTCAACATCACTCATTATTAGAGAAATGCAAATCAAAACCACAATGAGGTACCACTTCACACCAGTCAGAATGGCTGTGATCCAAAAATCTGTAAGCAATAAATGCTGGAGAGGGTGTGGAGAAAAGGGAACCCTCCTACACTGTTGGTGGGAATGCAAACTAGTACAGCCGCTATGGAGAACAGTGTGGAGATTCCTTAAAAAATTGCAAATAGAACTACCTTATGACCCAGCAATCCCACTTCTGGGCATACACACCGAGGAAACCAGAATTGAAAGAGACACATGTACCCCAATGTTCATCACAGCACTGTTTATAATTGCTAGGACATGGAAACAACCTAGATGTCCATCAGCAGATGAATGGATAAGAAAGCTGTGGTACATATACACAATGGAGTATTACTCAGCCGTAAAAAAGAATTCATTTGAATCAGTTCTGATGAGATGGACGAAACTGGAGCCGATTATACAGAGTGAAGTAAGCCAGAAAGAAAAACACCAATACAGTATACTAACACATATATATGGAATTTAGGAAGATGGCAATGATGACCCTGTATGCAAGACAGGGAAAGAGACACAGATGTGTATAATGGACTTTTGGACTCAGAGGGAGGGAGAGGGTGGGATGATTTGGGAGAATGACATTCTAACATGTATACTATCATGTAAGAATTGAATCGCCAGTCTATGTCTGATGCAGGATACAGCATGCTTGGAGCTGGTGCACGGGGATGACCCAGAGGGATGTTGTGGGGAGGGAGGTGGTAGGGGGGTTCATGTTTGGGAACGCATGTAAGAATTAAAGATTTTAAAATTTAAAAAATAAATAAATAAATAAAAATTAAAAAAAAAAGAATCACAAGTACTTAAATTGAAACTATGATTAAAAATCTTGCAACAAACCAAAACCCAGTATCAGATGGCTTCCCAAGCAGATTCTGTCACATATTTAGATGTCAACATTTACTGTTTTGAAATTCTTCCTATAAAGTGCAGAAGTAACACTCCAAAGCTCGTTCTACAAAGCCACCATCACCCTGATACCAACACCAGACAAAGATATCACAAAAAAGAAAACTACAAGTCAAAATCATTGAAGAATATAAGTGCAAATATCCTCAGCAAAATACCACTAAACCAAACACATGAACATATTAAAAGGATCATAAACCATGATCCCTGGCATGCAAGAATTTTTCTATACAGACAAATCAGTGTGATATACCACATAATCAAATTGAAGAATAAAATTTATATAATTATCTCAACAGATGCTTTTTTTGCAAGATTTAACACCCATTTATTGTTTTTGAAAATTGCCCAGAAACATCAGCATAATAAAGTCCATGTATTACAAAACTACAGCTAAAATAATAGTCAATGGTGAAAAGCTGAAAGCATTTCCTCTAAGATCAAGAAAAAGACAAGAATGGTCATTCTCACCAATTTTATTCCACATAGATTTGAAAGCCCTAGCTATACTAATCAGAGAAGGACAAAATAAAGAGAATTTAATTGGAAAAGAGAGAAAAAATGTCATTGTTTGCACATGGCATGATACTATACATAGAAAACCCTAAAAATGCTACCAGAAAACAACTAGAGCTTATTGATGAATTTGGTAAAGCTGCAGGATGCAAAATTGATACACAGAAATCCTTCCATCTCTATACACTAACAGCAAAAGATCAAGAAAGGTTAAAATACTTAGGAATAAACCAACCTACAGAGGCAAAAAATAAGTGTACTTAGAAAACCATAAGATATTGATGAAAGAAAGGAAAAATACAAAAACATGGAGAGATGTACCATCATCCTGGACTGGAGGAAATCAATATTGTGAAAGTGACTATATTGCTCAATACAATCTACAGATTCAATTTGAACAACCAAACATGTTTCGCAGAATTAAAACAACAAAACACATTTCACATAATTAAAACATTTATTTTTATGATTTGTTGTTAGTTTTTCAGTCACCAAGTGATGTCTGACTCTTTGGGATCCCATGAACTATAGCACGCCAGGCTACCCTGTCTTCACTGTCTCCCATACTTTGCTCAAACTCATGCCATTGAGTTGGTGATGGCATCCAATCATCTCAGCTACATCATCCCCTTCTCTTATCCTCAACCTTTCTAGCATCAGGGATTTTTCCAATGAATCAGCTCTTCACATCAGGTGGCCAAAATATTAGAGCTTCAACATCAGTCCTTCCAAATAATATTCAGTGTTGATTTTCTTTAGGGTTGACTGGTTTGATCTCCTTGCTGTCAAAGGGATTCTCAGGTGTATACTCCAGCACCACAACTCAAAAGCATCAATTCCTTGGTGCTCACCCTTCTTTATGATCTAACATTCACATCCATACATGACTACTGGAAAAATCATAGATTTGACTATGTGGACCTTTGTTGGACAAGTGATGTCTCTGCTTTCTAATACACTGTCTAGTTTTGCCATAACTTTTCTTTTCTTCCAAGGAGGAAGCATATTTTAATTTCATGGTTGCAGCACCCTCCACAGTGATTTTGGAGACCACAGTGATTTTGGAACCAAATAAAAATTCTGTCACAGTTTCCACTTTTTCTCCCATCTGTTTGTCATGGAATGATGGGATCAGATATTTTGATCTTAGTGTTTGGAATTTTGAGTTTTAAGCCAGCTTTTTCACTCTTCTTTTTCACCCAGACGTCCCTGGTGGCTCAGATGGTAAGGAGTCTGTCTGCAATGCAGAAGACACAGGTTCAATCCCTACATCAGGAATATCCCCTGGAGAAGGAAATGGAAACCCACTCCAGTGTTCTTGCCTGGAAAATCCATGGATGGAGGAGCCTGGCATGCTACAGTACATGGGGTTGCAAAGACTCAGACATGACTAAGCAACTTTGCTTTCTTTCTTTCACAGTCATCAAGAGGGTTTTTAGTTCCTCTTTGCTTTCTGCCATTAGAGTGGTATTAGAATCATATCTGAGATTGCTGATATTTTTCCTGGGAATCTTGATTCCAGCTTGTGAGTCATCCAGCCTGGCATTTTGTATGATGTACTCTGTGTAAGTTAAACAAGCAGAGTGACAATATACAGACTTGGCATACTCCTTTCCCAATTTCAAATCAGTTTGTTTTTCCATGTCCAGTTCTAACTGTTGCTTCATATTTGCTCACAGGTTTCTCCGTAGACAGGTAAGCTGCTCTGATATTCATGTTTAAGAATTTTCCACAGTTTGTTGTGATCCACATAGTCAAAGATTTTAGCATAGTCAGTGAAGCAGAAGTAGATGTACTTTATGAAATTCCCTTGCTTTCTCTATGATCAAATGGATGTTAGTGATTTGATCTCTAGTTCTTCTGCATTTTCTAAATCTAGCTTGTGCATCTGAAAGTTCTTTGTTCACCTACTACTAAAGTCTAGTTTTCAGTACTTTGAATATTATCATACTAGTATGTGAAATGAGTGCAATTGTATGGTAGTTTGAACATAGTTTGTCATTGACTTTCTTTAGGATTGGAATGAAAACTGACCTTTTCCATTCCTGGGGCCACTGCTGAGTTTTCTAAATTTGCTGACATATTGAGAGAAGCACTTTATCACTATCTTCCTTTAGGATTCGAAATAGCTCAACTAGAATTCCATCACCTCCACTAGCTTTGTTCGTAGTGATGTTTCTTAATGCCCACTTGACTTCACACTGCAGGATATCTGTCTCTAGGTGAGTGACCACACGATTGTGATTATCTGGGTCATTAAGACCTTTTTTGTATATTTCTTCTGTGTATTCTTTCCACCTCTTCTTAATAACTTCTGATTTTTTTAGGTGCTTACAATTTCTGTCCTTTCTTGAGCCCATCTTTGCATGAGAATATAAAAGACCACAAATAGTCAAGGCAATCCTATTAAAGAAAAACAAAACTGGAGAAATTAGGCTTCTTGACTTTAGACAATAGTACAAAACTGCAGTAGTCGAAACAGTATGGCACTGGTACAAAAACCAGAAATATAGATCAATGGAAAAGGATCGGAAGCCAAGAGATAAACCCAAGCACCTATGATCAGTTTATCTATGATAAAGGTGGGAAGAAGATACAATAGAGGAAAGATTTTTTTTTCAATAAATGGTGCTGGTAGTGTTGGACAGCAACATGCAAATCACTGAAATTAGAATACTCACACCACACACAAAAATGAACTAAAAATTAATTAAAGAGCTAAATATAAAGCTGAATAAAGGATTGGGAATACGTGTACACCCATGGCAGATTTATATTGATGTATGGCAAAACCAATACAATATTGTAAAGTAAGTAGCCTCCAATTAAAATAAATAAATTTAAATTTAAAAAGCTGGATATTATAAAACTACTACACAAAAACATAGGTAGAACACTGACATAAATTGCAGCAAGATATTTTTTGATCCACCTCCTAGAATGTTGAAACTAAAAAAATAAAGTAAGCAAAAACTTGAAAGCTTTTACACAGTAAAGAAAGCCATACACAATATGAAAAGACTACCCTCAGTATGGGAGAAAATGTTTGGCAACGAAGTAACCAACAAAGGATTAACCTCCAAAATATACAAAGATTTCATGCAGCTCAATATCAAAAAACAAAGAACCCAATCAAAAAATGGGTGGCAAATCTAAATAAGCATTTCTCCAAAGAAGACATTCAGCTGCATAAAGATCACATGAAAAGATGTTCAACATCACTAATTACTAAGTCAAAAGTAAAATGAGGTATAATCTCACAATAGTAAGAATGACCATCATCAAAATTCTACAAATAATAGATGCTGGAAAGGTTATGGAGACAAGGGGACCCTTTGACACTGTTGATGATAATGTATATTAGTGCAACCATTATGGAGAACAGAATGGAAATTTCTTTTAAAAATATTGTAAAGTAATTACCCTCCAATTAAAATAAATAAATTAAAATTTTAAAAAACTGAATACTATAAAACTCAGAATGGAACTACCATATGATCCAACCATCACATTTCTTGGCATACACCTGGAGAAAACCATATTTTGAAAGTTGCATTCACTTCAATGTTCATTCAGCAGTGTTTACAATAGTCAGGACATGGAAGCAATTTTAAATGTTCATCTAAAGAAGAATGAGACGACTCAGAGGGATCGTAAGGGGAGGAAGGAGGGAGGGGTTTCAGGATGGGGAACACATGTATACCTGTGGCGGATTCATGTTGATATATGGCAAAACCAATACAATATTATAAAGTAATTAACCTTCAATTAAAATAAATAGATTTATATTAAAAATGAAAAATAAATAAGAATGGATTAAGACGGGGTATACTATAGAGTGTATATATATACATATATATGGATATATGTATATATGCATATATATATACAATGGAATCTTACTCAGCCATAAAAAGAGCAAAATAATTCCATTTCCAGCAATATCAATGAACCTAGAGATTGTCATACTGAGTGAAGTATATCAAACTAAGAAAGACAATTGCCATATGATATCATTTATGTGTGCAATCTAAAACAAGGATACAAATGAACTTTTGATGAAGCAGAAATAAAGTTACAATTGTAAAAAGCAAACTTATGATTAGGAGAGCATTGAGGGTAAGGAATATTTTAATTAACATATGCACCATACTATATATAAAACAGATAAATAATAAGGATCTTTCATACACCACATATAACTCTACTCAATACTTACTCTGTAATGTCACATATCGGAAAATAAACTTAAAAAGAGTGGATATATGTATGTGTTTAACAGATTCACTTTGCTGTAAACTGAGACTAACACAGCATTGTAAATTAATTACATTCCAATGATTTTTAAAATACAAGATGGTAAGCAATAACTTTATATTAAAAAAAAAACAGTAAGGGCTATGGAAAACTGAAGACCATTGCTTAGTTCTTTTTGTCTCCCAAACAAATCTTGTTTTTAGGTTTTTTGTGTGTGCTTTTTCTGCACTCATTCAACCATAATAGTGCATTTAAGATGATTCAACTTGTAATTAGATTTTGTCAGCAAGATTCCTATAAAATTATGAAAACAATTTACCAGAAATGTCCAAATTGTAAGTCCATAATCCTGGAAAGTAAATATTTTTATTCCCATAGGCCTCAGATCTTTCCTTTTTGGACCATTTAACACCTACCATTGGACTTCATCTAACTGTTATTGTTATTGTACGCATGTTTTCTAAATAGGTTAAAACCTTTCTTTGCTGCAAACCTTTCTTTTGCTGATGCTCTCACAGGGGCAAAAACTATTAGAAAATGTGTTTTCCACTGGGGGTGCACCTTCTGCAATCTCCAGTAACAAAGCACCCACCTCATGAGGCAAATAATATGAGCCTTAACAAAACTTTTCAAACTTCTCAAAATTATCACTGTATTAGGGACATTAAAATAAATCATCAGACAACATTGACAGAACAAGTGGAAAAACTGAACTCAAGCAGAATAAGAATTACTTACATGGAATTCAATAAACTGATGAATGATTGTAATTTTTATGACATAATAAAAATATTAATTTTTTATCTTTTTTCCACATGCAAAAATGTTTTTCGAAGACTTACAGAAATTTAAAGAAAGATCAATTATACCTTTGTAATATAAATTAAAACACTTATACTTTTGTCTCTACTTGATCTCTCCATAATTCAGAAACACTCAGTAAGTAATCTTATTTTCTTGGCAATATAGATATTTGCACAGATTCAAGGAAAATATGGTGTCTTTATAACAGGACACAATTGGAAATATTGACTATATTACCAAAGCTTTGCCTGGAATGTCATATTTGAGAGAGACATGCATAACAGATATGAACAGACAGCTAAAAGAAACTTTGTTTAACTTGATGGAACCAATAATGTCTTTTGGAAAAAAAGGATGCTTCAGTGTTCCCAGCAACTTTATCAGGTGAGTAAGGAAGGTAATTTCCTGCTAAACATAAGAAACTCTGAATATTTGGGAAACCTTAGGAAGAAAGGAATCCACCCATATGTACAAGTATCACAGGCAAAGTGTGATGGCAAGTGTTTGGCTTGGCTTCTTAGCCTCAAGAGACTCTTGCAAATTCAGTCTGTATGTTCTTTATAAACAGCTCCAACAAAACAGATTTCGAAGAGCCTATATGGTCAGTTGCTGTTCTTACTGGACTTACATAAATAATTAGGCCAATTTATTGAATCTAGATTTTTTTGTGAATTAATTAGTCTTAATTTGGTTATCTTTGGTAGAAATGAGAGTAATTTTGTAGGGAACATTATTTCCTAATAAAAATTATAATACACACTTGTGATTATTAATTTTAATTCTATTAATTTTCCTTGAGGTTTTATTATTTACACAAAAACTGAACTGGATCCCCTCCCCCCTTTTTTTTTTCTAGGTTTTTTTTTTTCTACCTGGCTACAATTCTCTAACATTTTCTATTTTCTCCCACCTTTTTTGTCAGAATCATTGACAACTAAAACTTTCCTTTTCCTGAATTCCTGCAAGCTGAAGCTCGATGACTTGATATAGACTTGATATAGACTCAATATAGGCTTCAAGGCCACAGTAACTCATATTCAAACAATCTCTCTGCCTATTGATGAAAAAACACTCAGAATGCTTACCTGAACAATTGATGATATCATCAGACATTTCAAAACAGGCTTTGACTCTGATATTTAGAAATATTATTTTGTTAAGCTTTTTATCTTGTAGTCGAGTACAGCTGATTAACAAAATTGTGATAGTTTTAGGTGGAGACCAAAGTGGCTCAACTATATATATATGTGTGTGTGTGTGTGTGTGTGTGTGTGTGTGTGTGTGTGTGTGTGTGTGTGTGTATCCATTCATCCCCAAGTTCCCCTCTCATCCAGGCTGCCAAGTAATATGAGCACAGTTTCCAATGTTATATAAAAGTCCTTGTGGATTATCCATTTTAAATATAGCCATTTGTATATTCTTGATTGATTGTCCCTTGGGCTCAGATGCTGGTTTAAAATCTACTCTTATTAAAATTTGCTTTTCCTGAATTTCCATAGAAATGCCTCTTATTAAATACCTGATTGTTGGCACCATTGGCCTACCTGTAGGAGCCCATTGCCTCCTGAAATATGATATAAATATTTAACTGGACTGATCTGTTCTCAGAACCAAAAAACTGATTCAGTGAAGTGGTTGCAGTTGTTCAGTTTCTAAGGTGTGTCTGATTCTTTGTGTCCCCATGGACTGCAGCATGCCAGGCTTCCCTTTCCTTCACCATCTCCTGGAGTTTGCTCAAACTCATATCCATTGAATGAATGATTTCATCCAACCATCTCATCCTCTGTTGCCCCCTTCTGCTCTTGCCCTCAACCTTTCTAGCATCAGGGTCTTTTCCAGTGAGTCAGCTCTTCACATAAGGTGGCCAAATTATTGGAGCTTCAGATCAGTGTCAGCCCTTCCAATGAATATTCAGAGTTGATTTCCTTTATGATTGGCTGGTTTGATCTCCTTGCTGACCAAGGGACTCTCAAGAGTCTTCTCCAAGACTCTACTAACTTAGTTTCTGTTTTTACCGTCACCAGCTCAGATTTTAAAAGTGAAACTTCCTGGGACCTTGACGTGCCTCAATTGCATATTGATTATTTTGTATTGAAATTACTTAAGAATTTGTCAATGCAAGAGGAATACATCCTGCTGTCTGTCTCCCTGAATGTAGGGAACAGTTCAGTTCAGTTCAGTTCAGTCACTCAATCATGTCCAACTCTGTGACCCCATGAACTGCAGCACGCCAGGCTTCCCTGTCCAACATTAACTCTCAGAGTTCACTCAGACCCACATCCATGGAGTCGGTGACGCCATCCAGCCATCTTATCCTCTGTCATCCCCTTTTCTTCCTGCCCCCAATCCCTCCCAGCAGCAGAGTCTTTTCCAGTGAGTCAATTCTTCGCATGAGGTGGCCAAAGTACTGGAGTTTCAGCTTTAGCATCAGTCCTTCCAAAGAACACCCAGGACTGATCTCCTTTAGAATGGACTGGTTGGATCTCCTTGCAGTCCAAGGGACTCTCAAGAGTCTTCTCCAACACCACAGTTCAAAAGCATCAATTCTTCAGCTCTCATCTTTCTTCCCAGTCCAACTCTCACATCCATACATGACTATTGGAAAGATATTTTCTATAAAAGCTGCACTCCAGGTATTTGAAGGTAGAAAAACACCTTACTTTCAAAGACAGGATATTCAGGTCAAATAGCCTATATAAGCAAACCTTCTTACTTCTTTCATTCCCTACCCAAGATTAAACTCTGTTCAGATTCTTCACTTCTGGATTATCCAAAATCTAAATTTCTTTTCTTTTTTTTTTCTTTTTTTCTGTCAATTCCTCACAAATGTATTGTTTCTTCAGTTTAAAAAGTATAAAAGCTGTCTGCTTTGAAAATATCTGAGTTCCTATTTCTATGAGATTTCCATGTGTATGAGTTAAAATTTCTTTCTGTTCTGTTCACTTGTATCATGTCAGTTTTATTATTAGTCCAACCACACTAACTCTTGAGGGTTAGAGGGGCACATCTCCCTCTACATGATACAACCTAGGCAAATAGCCAGGATAAGTCAATGTGTATAGATTTGTCTGATCTATGCACTGTTCAGATGTGCTGATTTGTCTCTGGTTCATTAATAAATGACCAAAGAGTTTTCCAATATTGTTGATTGTCACTGCTGTCTATAAACTCAAAATATTGAATTTTATCTAATATTTTTGAAAGTTAACATCAAAAGAAACAATATTGAAATGCATTTTGGTCTAGTTCTGCTACCTCCCAATGCTCAATCTCCAATCCTAATAAGAATTCTAGTTCTACATTTTTAAGTAACTTCTAAGGTATTTCCACTTTATTTCTATTTTTCCTATTTTTCATGTGATCATCATCATCTTTCTGTCATCCAAACTCAATACCAACCACTAGACAGCTATGAACAGTACTGTGGATTTCATCTTCACCTGAATGTTGAATTCCATCCCCTCCTCTCCATTCTTGCTCTTTCTCCCCTTAACCAGACTCATATTACCTTTCGTATGCATAATTGTTATTGTCTTCTAAGTAGTCTTTTGGCCTCTAGTTTCTTTCTACTTCAGTCTATGATATAACTTTCTAACAAATCAACACTACTAAATAATTGATTCAGTTATGTTTACTCCATTTTTAACTAAATTTATTCCTGTGATTATTTCTGATTATAAACAAAGACTCAAATCCTTATTAGAGCATTCACTACTCTGTATAATATAAACAAACCCTGATTTTTCAGTTTTATCTTCCACCACTGTCCTTCCATTTCCCTCTACTCAAGCTAACTTGAAGTACTTGCGATTTCCTGAACATCCTTTGTGACAACATAGTTCTTTTCCAGTTGAACAGCCTCTTCCCCATTTCCTTTATCTAAGTCCTCTCAACTGTTTGAAGTTCAGATCAAATACCACTTTTTTCATGTTATTCTTCTATAACATAGAATAATTTATCTCATGTTTGAATTCCCAGAAATATTTTGTATTTTTGTTCTTACTTTTCTTGTGTAATATATTATTGATATTTTTCATTTTATTAGTTATTTGTATTATTGCTTCATTTTATTCTGCTGTTAGAATGCCATATTGAAGCAAGTATACTGAATCTTACTTATATGGATATATGTCACATCAAAACTTAGTATTTTTTATATTTATTTAAATTCTAGGAAATAAAATTTATGAATAATTTTATAATTGATGTTATTTTAGGCACTTATAAAGTATTTCAAATATTTATGCTTCTCTGTGCTGAGGTTTAATTGCTATCTATCAAAAAAGTTTCTTCATCGAAACATAATGATAAATCAGACACTAATTACTAAAAATTTTCTTGCTCTCTTGCTTTGCATACTCCCCTACTTTAAATACTTTGCCAATATCTTCTTTTATCTGTTTCTTGGTTGATTTGTTATAAAAAATTTATCCAATAAGTGAAAATAATTTGAATAGCAAATAGGATTACAAATGCAAAATCCCCATAAAGAGGAATACATTTGAGTTAGTTCTAATGAGGTGGATGAACCTAGAACCTACTATACAAAATATAGTAAGTCAGAAAGAGAAAGATAAATATTGTATTCTAACACATATATACAGAATCTAGAAAAATGGTACTGAAGAATTTATTTACAGGGCAGCAATGAAGAAATAGACATAAGGAATAAAGTTATGGACATGGGAAGAGGGAAGGAGAGGATGAGGCATATGGAAAGAGTAACATGGAAACATATATTACCATATATAAAATAGATAGCTGATGAGAATATGCTGTATGGCTCAAGAAACTAAAATAGGGGCTCTGTATCAACCTAGAGAGATGGGAAGTAGTTTCAAAAGAGAGGGGATATATATGTATACCTATGGTTGATTCATGTTGTGGTTTGACAGAAAACAACAAAATTCACAAAATTCTGTAAAGCAATTATCCTTCAATTAAAAATTAGCCTCCAATTAAAATAAATTTAAATTAGAAAATAATAAAAAAGCAAATACAAAATCCTCTTTTTCTCAAAAACTGTCATTTTTCTTATATTAGAAGTCTGAGTGAAGAATATGAAACCTTAGTTTCAACTGTTAATTTATATAATACTCTATTTCCCACCCAAACCATTCAGTGTTATGTCACTATGTCAAGACCTTATTATCATAAATCATTCCAATAATAAAATGATAAAATGAACATGGCTTTCTTGATCTTCAAGCGAAGATAAAACTTTCAATTATGATAATTTTCCTGGTTAAGTGTATACTTCATAGTATTTTCATAGTCATGCTTCTACTTCAATGAAAGTGGAAAATCCTACGTTATAATTTCTCCTTTTCAATAATTTTCTGCATTTTGCTATATTTAGTGTAATATAACTAAGTTCTCCTCATTTTGCATGTTCCTAATATTCAGTACCTATTTACATTTCACTGCAGTGTAACAGCAGGAAAAATGCAGCCAGATGTAAAAGGGCCAAGCCACATTGTTAAGGAAAAAAGATTTTTTTTTAAATGAAAGGGAGAAAAAAATAGAATGAAAAGACAACATATCTCTTCTTCCTAAAACAAGCAAAATTCTACAAGTTAACACTTTAAAGAAATAAACTACTGTAAATATTCATCTACTAAAAGTACAGTCTTATTTTAAATTTTAATCCCTTGGAAACCCAGAAAACTGTGTTTATAACAAGAGAATAGCGGACAGACTTGCCCGTCACTGGAGAGCATATCATATAGTTCTCTCTTGCTCTGCAAAGCCTTCAGGCTGGCAGTAGTGACAGATGAACAGCTTACAATTAATTTTCCCTCTTTCATGCCTTCAATCCAAATGGTGCATATTCTCCACAGGGAAGCATCAAGGTCTTTGCCTTTATTTCTCTTGCATACTCACACAGACATATAAATCAAGTGTAGATAAGAAGAGAGGGCAAATATCAATCTTTATTTTATTTTATTTTTTTCCTCTTAGCCTGGGCCCACTGGCACACTACTGAGCTTTTACTGAAACGTTCTTCAAATTGTCCTGTGATTCATAGTCTAGGGGGTTCTCATAGGACTAGACAACAAAGGAAATCTGACAGAGAGAACTTGTATATCTTGGCTTATAAATTAGATATTTTGTGATTGCAGTGTTTTAAATGATTAGTTACTGAAATTATATTTCTAAGATGTTATCACCATGGTGGAAGAAATTTGGAATATAAAGCCATTTGCATTACTTAGAATAAATAAGAGAACAGCAATCTGTAAAATGTTTCTTTAGATTTATTTTTCTCCTTCATCATAAGAAGCTAGTTTCTTCATAAAACTTGAAAAATTATATGAAAACAGACCTTCTGTTGTGAATGGTTTGCTTTCTCTGAATTGGTATGTTTTATAATAGTGTTATGGGTGAAGTGTTTCATAGAATATGTTTGAAGTTTATGGTTTGATATATGGAGGTTTAGCACATGGCTGTTAATCACTTATGTATATTTTTCAAATTGTGCATTGTACCTTGTATATTGAAAATGCTTAATAAATGCTTATACATTTTGTTGCTAAAATTTTCTGTAGTACTAACTGATTTTTAGTGATGGTTATGTTTTACTAATATTTGAGATGGTTGAAGATGTCTGTTTATTTTTAGTTTCCTTTGAAGAAACTACACTCTGTTCCATTTGAAAGAAAGATTTTTCACAGCTTTGTTAGTATATTAAAAATAAGGAATGTGCTGCTGGGTTGAGAATGAGAGAAAATTTTTTTGACTTATAACCAATTAATCTTGTACTAAAAGTATATTCAAAATCACTGGGTGATGCAATATGATTTCAAGCTTGCAAAAGCTGATAATATAATCATTGACAAATTATAATATTGGTTTCTTTCTAAGCATGAAGTGTGAATGCTATTAAGTGACTGCAAATGTTGATATTCAAGGCTGCCTGCTGGCCTTTTGCAGGTGACATATATAGGGATTTAGAGCTACTCTATCTTCTATCCTCTTTTTATATAAGGCTGCAGGCCCCGTCTATAAATTACAACTGATGACAAAAGTGGAAGCTAACAGTGGCAAAATTAGGCCCAAAGGCAAAATAATTATATATACAGCCTTCAGCAGTGAGGGAGAGAGCCATCAATCAGTCCCCAATTATTCACTAGTTAATCAGCTCTGCCCTTTTTTTATTGAAGGGTTACAGTGTAATTAAGTTGGCAGTACCCTTTTAATTCATCAAACATACAACACATGGTGGTGTTTGCTGCAATTGGGGGACAGCAACTTTGTGAGTTTGACCCCTAGCACTCCTGCTGTAGATGTGGAGATCTTCAGAGGTAAGAGAATATTTATGTGACAGCATGGCACTGAGGTGGTGATAGTGTCTATGCTTAAAACAACTAAGAGGATGGAATATTTTAGCACATTCAAATGTATAATACTAACCTAAAATATGTAAATGAATGTACATGACTGTGCATACATTTGAATATGTGTGTAAATATAAAATAGATGACAATAAAGAGTTGATTTCTAACACTCAAAAGAACATTGACACCTTCAGAATGCAAGCTGTGGGAGGATACACTCTTATTCCAACAGACAATCAATTGCACAAACCATTCTAGAAGGGTATTTTGTATACTTTCTCTCAGAGACAATTCATGTGGTGCATCAGAAAATGAGATAAGTAACATTATGGTTACATATACTTAGTGTTATATTTTGTTTTAATTTTTGTCCCTGAAAATGTTGCTACTCTGATGGCCTTTTTTTTTTAAATAATTTTATTGTTTCCAAAAGTGTCTTCCAAAACTTATTCTTATTGAGAATGTTTTATCTCAATGTTTATCTAACAATTTATAATGATTACAATGGTTATGTTATTGCTGTCCAAATGGACCCTTTTCCTTTATGAACTATAAAGAGAATGGCATTTGGATACCAAGATGTGATGTAGTTTTTCCACAATTACTATAGCCTTAGATTATTTTCTCATCTGGATCAAAAGTTGAAAGCGAACACTATTTACAAAGTGAAGTTCACAGGTATTTTATTTCATACTCTCTCCTAAACTCTTTATTTAAATAACTGTGGTCCATTCATTACTTAGAACCTAAAAATATTATCTATGAATATTAATTCAATATGAAATGACTCAATAAAACATATAAAAAAAACTTAGGTGTATAATCTTACCAAATACACATAAAACATGCACTCGTACACACACAATAGGGAAACACTTAAACTTGCTGATAGAACAGCTAAGATACAGAGTTTAAATTATGCATGACAAAGTACACACGAAACATGAAAATTTTAGGATTTTAAAACCAATAATCAATTGTTTTAGAGATGCTCTTCTAAAGTCCTCACTTTGTATTAATATTCAATTTGGGTATTGCTACTTGACTATTCATGTTTTTCATTAACATACTTTACATTTTATTAAGGACCTTTACATTCTAGAAGGATTGAAAACACGAATGTTTGTGATGCCTCCTCACTCCTTGGTCTTAGCATGATAGCTTGGCACATATTAGGGAAGCTAAAATCTTTCACTGAATGGATGTGTAGGCAATGCATATAAAACAACTGGTTCAGCAACTACTAATAATAACCTAAGGATTCACTTAGATTGTTGATTATGTTGCTGATGTATACAATCCAAAAATCATTAAACTTCAAAGATCTACAAAGTCAATTATGCAAGAGGAAGAGAGAGAAAATAAGTGCTCATTTTTTTTCTGTCCAAAAAATGGGTTACATTTTTATTTAAAAATTTAAATTAAAAATGAAAATTTCACTCCTAAATAAAATAATGTGCCTTTTTCTCAATAATTTACTTTAATTTTTCCTATGTGGCCAATAAGAGATATTTTTTTCAGGTTTCTGCTATTGATTTCATGTATCCATTTCCTAATATTTTCATAGATATATAAATTGTCTACAGGCACTTAGTTATTATTTTAAATAAAAAATAAATGTATATAGTCCTTATTTTTCAGCTTACTTAAGTAAGTATTTCTCATATCTTCCCCTTCTCTATCCAACTTTTTCTTGTTCTTTTGGTTGCCTTTTATGATTCATAGTCATTTTATTTATTTCTGTACAAAGGCAGAGATTTTTAGAATAAGCATTAAGAATCATTTACTTTTGGAATTAAAAAAAAAAAAAAAAAAACAGTTGCAGTTCTCATTTAATGGGCAATGTTTTCCCTGATATTTTTCTTAGTCCTAATAGATTCCAGGAAACACTTCCCCAAATATTTTTCACAAGTTGCATCTTATTTCTGGTTTTCACTTTTTGATTACACTGGCCTTCACTGAATTCCATAGCAGATTCTATGGATGTTCTCAAAAAAAATATTTGAAACCTTTTCTAATAATATGCCCTCTTCCACTAATTTAAAAATTTTAACTAAACAACTAACTAATCAGTTATCTGGGCTAGAAACACACAGATGGTTTCAAGACATTACTCACATCGGGCTAAAATTGTAATTTTAATGACTGTATTGATAATTATATTCGACATCTTCCATTGCCTTCATACAAAGATTGTTAAAACTAAACAAATTCTAATACTCAAAACTCTTTTTTACAAATATTATAAATAAATAATAAAAAAAAATTGTCAGGGAATGTTTAACAGGAGGATTCCTACCTGCTGTTTCTCACAAGTCCTTTGTTTCTTTTTAAGTGGAACAGCACGATGCTGCCAGGAACTGGGGTCAATGTTTGAGACAGGCTTGAATCTCCTTTAGTAAACATTCTCTTTATGACAAATCAGCTTAGTCTTGATCCCCTTTCTTGAGATATACATTGTCTCCTAACCTTGTGATCATCATCATCCCTTGTTCCCTTAGTAACGGTTACTGTACGTTCGGTTTTCTGATCTTTATCATTGACAAACAACAACAACAACAATAACAACTTCTTATACTACAGCGATATATACTTACAAAAAAATCATTAAAACACCTTTACTCCATCAGAACGTGGGTCCCCATGTCTTTTTTTCTTTCTCTCTTTCTTTGGCTGATTCCTTAAAATAGAGAGACCTGTCTTGCTCACTCTCCTGTCCGGGCTTCTAAGACTCTCAAAAGGGCACCCTGTGCCTTCACAACCTCCCCCCCCCCACTCCCCCGAGAGGACGCCCAGTGCCTTCATGAGGGACACAAGTCCTGTGTCAAAGACTTTATTGGTTTTCTACATAAACCAGAGAATACCAGCCTCTTTCTCTCTTTCACTTTCTTATTGTCACCTCCAGACTGCCAGGTACTGGTCCATTAAAAGACCCCAACACTACTTAGTACTTTCTTTTTCATTTCCATTTATCTTAGTTACCTGTCTCTCCCTAAATGGAGTCCAGTTGACAGATCATTTTCCAGTCCTTGTCATATTAATCTTTTAAATATGCTGCTCAAATATACGTGAAGAGAAATGCATTGCCTCTGTTTTTAATATATCAATCACAATATGTGATTGAGTCTATAGTTAGAAACTGTATAAAGCTTTTTCCTAAACTCTGTACAGAAACATTTCCATTTTTTTGGATATAATATTAAATATTTCCATCTTTGTCTAGAAAGTAGACCTCATGAGTTCAACACAATTTCTAAAACCTTGTAAGGTTGATTTAACAACAACAACAACAACAACAAAATAGCACCATAGACTGGAGAGTTTGAATACAAGGATAACTCTTGAAAATATATTAAATTATTATCTATTTTTTCCCTGGGTAATTCAAAATAAGTCTGAAATTCTTCTTTGAGCAGGTTCTATTGAAGGCCACAGTTTTTTGCCTTACTTTGCAGTTGAAGCAGGGAGAGGCTATTTTTTTTTCTTTTTATATAGCCTTAAATGAAGCTCAGTCCATATTTCACAAGGTGAATAATTGATTATAAGTGAACATTAACAGGGATATCGTCTACCAGATATCGTCTGCCAAATATTATGATTTATTCATTAACATAAGCTCCTTTACAATATTAATTTGTCTGATTCAAAAGAAGCTCCAGAACATCCTCCTCACCGTACCTCAAAATGTTTCATGATTCATTTAATGCTCAAATTAAACTCTAAAATTGGTTGTTATGCAAAGTAAACTAAGCAAAAGAGATGATTCTCCAGAATGAAATAAAATGATGACACACTATGCTAAGAGTGAAACAGGTATGGATACGAGAGAAGCAAAGGAGCATATATGGCATTGCTTAGGTCAGATCTACCCAAAAGAAGTGAGGGGAAAAGGAAAAGTTTAAGCTGCTTTTTTTTCAGATAGGAGAAAGAAGAAAGTTTTTATACACTTTTATGATAAAATTGGTAATATCCAAAGAGAAAAATATTTATTATTCAGGAGGAAAAATCTGTCTTCCCTTTAAAGGTTTGAATTTAGATTTAGGATGTTCTTTCTTCGCTAGATGCTTCCAAATGCCTGGTTTGATATTAACTTTAAAGGAACACTTTTGACAACTCTTAGCCAAGAAACCAATAACTTCGCTCAGAAGATCTTTGTGTAATTAAATAATTAAGCTTGGAAAATAACAAAATGGGGGATGGACATTGAAAGATTTATATGAATACTCTCATATTCATAGAGCACTCTCATATTCTTGCCTGGAAAACACCATGAACAGATGCCTGATGGGCTACATCTATGGAGTCTCAAAGAGTTTGGACGACTGAGTCACTGAACATGCATGCTTTCTTAAATTCAGAAGTACAAAAGAATAATGCATTGATTCTATTTAAAATATATATTTAAATATACTGTATGCCAGAGCTCATTCTCTAAATATAACAAACTCTCAGCAGCCAGCATCTGAAAAAGTATGGTGAAGTTACAAGGCATATGAGCTTCCCTGGTGGCTCAGACGGTAAAGCGCCTGCCTGCAATGCGGGAGACCTGGGTTAGAACCCTGTCTATGCTCTTATTTGAGTTCTGAATGTGTTGTAAAGCAGCAGAGACAACTCACAACATCAACAACACATTTGACTCAGGAACTGCTAACGAACATACAGTGCAGTGGTGGTCAAGAAGTTTTGCAAAGGAGACGAGAGTCTTGAAAATGGAGAGCATAGTGCCTGGGCATTGGAACTTGACAATGACCAATTGAGAGTATCATTGAAGCTAATCCTCTTACAACTACATGAGAAGTTACCAAAGTACTCAAAGGTGACCATTCTATGGTTGTTTGGAATTTAAAGCAAATTGGAAAGTTGAAAAACTCCATAAGTGTGTTCCTCATTAGCTTACCGAAAACCAAAAATAGTTAATCATTTAGAATGTCGCTTTTCTGTAGTTGTGGTGAATCAGGGTTAGTCTCTAGTTGCAGCATGTAGGCTTCTCATTGTTGTGCAGGGGCTTCTCTTGTTGCAGAGCATAGGCAATAGGGTGCATGGGCTTCAGTAGTTGCACTGCATGGGCTCTGTAGCTGCAGATCCTAGAGCAGTCTGAATAGTTGTGGCACATGTGTTTAGTTGATCCATTGCATGTGGAATCCTCCCAGATCAAGGATGTAACCTGTGTCTCCTGTATTAGCAGTCAGATTCTTTACCACTGAATTACTAGGAAAGGGCAGAAGAAGAAATCTAGCAACTAAACAACAACAACAAATACTTATTCTAAGCCTCATTTAATCATCAAACAATCTTAGGAGACAGATATTATTGGCTCCATTTTACAGGTGAGGCTATCAAGTCATAGCAACATTAAGTTATTCTTTCAAGTTTACATTGCTACCATGGAATAGTAAGTATTTAAAAGGTGTTGCAAGAGGGCATCAGAGGGCAGACACACTGAAACCATACTCACAGAAAACTAGTCAATCTAATCACACTAGGACCACAGCCTTGTCTAACTCAATGAAACCAAGGCATGCCTGTGGGGCAACCTAAGACGGGCAGGTATTGGTGGAGAGGTTTGACAGAATGTGATCCACTGGAGAAGGGAATGGCAAGCCACTTCAGTATTCTTGCCTTGAGAACCTCATAAACAGTATGAAAAGGCAAATTGATACGATACCAAAAGAGGAACTCCCCAGGTCATTAGGTGCCCAATATGCTACTGGAGATCAGTGGAGAAATAACTCCAGAAAGAATGAAGGGATGCAGCCAAAGCAAAAAATAATACCAAGTTGTGGATGTGACTGGTGATAGAAGCAAGAACCAATGCTGTAAAGGGCAATATTGCATAGGAACCTGGAATGTCAGGTCCATGAATCAAGGCAAATGGGAAGTGGTCAAACAAGAGATGGCAAATGTGAACGTCGACCTTCTAGGAATCAGCGAACTAATCTGTTCGTCTCCAAGGCAAACTGTTAAGTAGTACAGATATCCAAGTCTATGCCCCAAACAGTAATGTTGAAGAAGCTGAAGTTGAATGGTTTTATGAAGACCTACAAGAACTTTTAGAACTAACACTCAAAAAAGATGTCCTTTTCATTATAAGGGACTGGAATGCAAAAGTAGGAAGTCAAGAAACACCTGGAGTAACAGGCAAATTTAGCCTTGGAATGCGGAATGAAGCAGGGCAAAGGCTCATAGAGATTGGCTAAGAAAGGGCACTGGTCATAGCAAACACCCTCTTCCAACAACACAAGAGAAGACTCTACACATGGACGTCACCAGATGGTCAACACCAAAATCAGATTGATTATATTCTTTGCATCCAAAGATGGAGAAGCTCTATACAGTCAACAAAAACAAGACCAGGAGCTGACTGTGTTCAGATCATGAACTCCTTATTACCAAATTCAGACTCAAATTGAAGGAAGTAGGGAAATCTTCTAGACCATTCAGGTATGACTTAAATCAAATCCCTTTTGATTATACAGTGGAAGTGAAAAATAGATTTAAGGGCCTAGATCTGATAGAGAGAGTGCCTCATGAACTATGGAATGAAGTTCATGACATTGTACAGGAGATAGGGATCAAGACCATCCCCATGGAAAAGAAATGCAAAAAAGCAAAATGGTTGTATGGGGAGGCCTTAAAAATAGATGTGAAAAGAAGAGAGGTGAAAAGCAAAGGAGAAAAGGAAAAATATAAGCTTCTGAATGCAGAGTTCCAAAGAATAGCAAGAAGAGATAAGAAAGCCTTCTTCAGCAATCAATCCAAAGAAATAGAGACAAACAACAAAATGGGAAAGACTAGAGATCTCTTCATTAAAATTAGAGGTACCAAGGGAATGTTTCATGCGAAGATGGGCTTGATAAAGGACAGAATGGTATGAACATAAGAGAAGCAGAAGATATTAAGAAGAGGTGGCAAGAATACATGGAAGAACTGTACAAAAAAGATCTTCTTGACCCAGATAATCATGATGATGTGATCACTCATCTAGAGCCAGACATCCTGGAATGTGAAGTCAAGTGGGCCTTAGAAAGCATCACTATGAACAAAGCTAGTGGAGGTGATGGCATTCCAGTTGAGCTGTTTCAAATCCTGAAAGAAGATGCTGTGAAAATTCTGCAGTCAATATGCCAGCAAATTTGGACAACTCATCAGTGGCCACAGGACTGGAAAAGGTCCGTTTTCATTCCAATTCCAAAGAAAGGCAATGCAAAAGAATGCTCAAAATACCACACAATTGCACTCATCTCACATGCTAATAAAGTAATGTTCAAAATACTCCAAGCCAGGTTTCAGCAATAGGTGAACCGTGAACTCCCTGATGTTCAAGCTGGTTTTAGGAAAAGCAGAGGAACCAGAGATCAAATTGCCAACATCCGCTGGTCATGGAAAAATCAAGAGTTCCTGAAATATATATATATATTTCTGCTTTATTGACTATGCCAAAGCCTTTGACTGTGTGGATCACAATAAACTGTGGAAAATTCTGAGAGAGATGGGAATATCAGACCACCTGACTTGCCTATTGAGAAATCTGTATGCAGGTCAGGAAGCAACAGTTAGAACTGGGCATGGAACAGACTGGTTCCAAATTGGAAAATGAGTACATCAAGTCTGTATATTGTCACTCTGCTTATTTAACTTATATGTAGAGTACATCATGACAAACGCTGGATTGGAAGAAACACAAGCTGGAATCAAGATTGCCGGGAGAAATGTCAATAACCTCAGATATGCCGATGACACCACCCTTATGGCTGAAAGTTAAGAGGAGCTAAAAAGCCTCTTGATGAAAGTGAAGGAAGAGAGAGAAAAAGTTGACTTAAAGCTCAACATTCAGAAAATGAAGATCATGGCATCTAGTCCCGTCTCTTCATGGGAAATAGATGGGGAAACAGTGGAAACCGTATCAGGCTTTATTTTTTGGGCTCCAAAATCACTGCAGGTGATGACTGCAGCCATGAAATTAAAAGACGCTTACTCCTTGGAAGAAAAGTTATGACCAACCTAGACAGTATATTCAAAAGCAGAGAAATTACTTTGCCGACTAAGGTCTGTCTATTCAAGGCTATGGTTTTTCCTGTGGTCATGTATGGATGTGAGATTTGGACTGCGAGGAAGGCTGAGAGCCAAAGAATTGATGCTTTTGACCTGTGGTGTTGGAGAAGACTCTTGAGAGTCCCTTGGACTGCAAGGAGATCCAACCAGTCCATTTGGAAGGAGATCAACCCTGCCATTTCTTTGGAAGGAATGATGCCAAAGCTGAAACTCCAGTACTTTGGCCACCTCATGCGAAAAGTTGATTCATTGGAAAAGACTCTGATGCTGGGAGGTATTGGGGGCAGGAGCAGAAGGGGATGACCGTGAATGAGATGTCTGGATGGCATCACGGGCTCGATGGACTTGAATTTGAGTGAACTCCGGGAGATGGTGATGGACAGGTAGGCCTGGCAAGCTGTGATTCATGGGGTCGCAAAGAGTCGGGTAAGACTGATCGACTGAACTGTACTGAAAACCAGGCAACTAAGTTCCATAATCATTTTTAAGCACTACATTTGTTACCAAGGTTCTCTACTACTTTTTGTCGATCTTGGACTAGATGATTTAAAAGATTTCTTGTTTTTATCCTGCCCTGGTATAATATAGGAAAAATTATGTTTTCCAAAAATATATGACTTAGCAACTAAACCACCACCACATTTGCGGTTTACTCGTATAATTGCCATTAGTATGTGATTTTTTTTAGTAGTGGCAGAAAGAAAATGTGATCATTCTGATTAGATAATATGTAAAAATATATAATTTCAGTTAATATTTCAGTAATGCAACTAATGAAATAATTCATATAAAAGTACTTGGAAAATAGCAAAATGTTAGATTATTTTTTCATAGCTAGAATAATATTTATAATTATTTTTAATTGAAGGATAATTGCTGTATAATATTCTGTTGGATTCTGCTGTAAAACAAAGTAAATCAGCTGGAACTATACATATATAAACTCCCTCTTGTTCCTCCCTCGCACCCACCCCCATCCCATCCCTTTAAGTCATCACAGAGAATCAAGCTGAGCTCCCTATATTATCAAGCAGTTTCCCACTAGATATTTTACATATGATAGTGTATATATATATAGTGACTTTCTTAGTTAGTCTCACCCTCTCCTTCCTGCTCTGTGTCCACAGGTATGTTCTCTACATCTGTGTCTCTATTTGTGCCCTGTGAATAGGTTCACCAGTACCATTTTTCTATATTCCATGTACATACATTAATATATGTTATTTGCTTTTTCCCTTTTTAACTTACTTCACTCTGTATAACAGAATTTAAGTCCATCCACCTCACTTCAACCGACTCATTTGTTCCTTTTTATCACTGAGTGATGTTCCATTGTATATATGTACCACGTTTCTTTATCCTTTCATCTGTTGACGGACGTTTGGGTTGTTTCCATGTCCTCAATTTAGATGAGTTCAGTTCAGTCTCTCAGTCATGTCTGACTGTGATACCATGAATTGCAATATGCCAGGCTTCCCCATCCATCACCAACTCCAGGAATTCACCAAACTCATGTCCATCCATTCAGTGATGCCAACTAGCCGTCTCATCCTCTGTCGTCCCCTTCTCCTCCTGCCTCCCAATCCCTCCCAGAATCAGAGACTTTTCCAATGAGTCAACATTTCGCATGAGGTGACCAAAGTACTGGAGTTTCAGCTTTAGCATCATTCCTTCCAAAGAAATCCCAGGGCTGATCTCCTTCAGAATGGACTGGTTGGATGTCCTTGCAGTCCAAGGGATTCTCAAGAGTCTTCTCCAACACCACAGTTCAAAAGCATCAATTCTTTAGCACTCAGCTTTCTTCACAGTCCAACTCTCACATCCATACATGACAGGAAAAACCATAGCCTTGACTAGGAGGACCTTTGTTGGCAAAGCAATGTCTCTGCTTTTTAATATGCTATCTAGGTTGGTCATAACTTTTCTTCCATGGAGAAAGCATCTTTTAATTTCATGGCTGCAGTCACCATCTGCAGTGATTTGAGAGCCCACAAAAAATACAATCTGACACTGTTCCCACTGTTTCCTCATCTATTTGCCATGAACTGATGGGACCGGATGTCATGATCTTCGTTTCCTGAATGTTGAGCTTTAAGGAACTTGTTCACTCTCCACTTCCACTTTCATCAAGAGGCTTTTTAGTTCCTCTTCACTTTCTGCCTAAGGGTGGTGTCATCTGTATATCTGAGGTGATTGATATTTGTCCCGGCAATCTTGATTCCAGCTTGTGTTTCTTCCAGTCCAGCGTTTCTCATGATGTACTCTGCATATAAGTTAAATAAGCAGGGTGCCAATATACAACCTTAACGTACTCCTTTTCCTATTTGGAACCAGTCTGTTGGTCCATGCCCAGTTCTAACTGTTGCTTCCTGACCTGCATACAGATTTATCAAGAGGCAGGTCAGGTGGTCTGGTATTCCCATCTCTTGAAGAATTTTCCATAAATTATTGTGATCCACACAGTCAAAGGCTTTGGCATAGCAATGAAGCAGAAATAGATGTTTCTCTGAAACTCTCTTCCCTTTTCTATGATCCAACAGATGTTGGCAATTTGATCTCTTGTTCCTCTGTCTTTTCTAAAACCAGTTTGAACACCTGGAAGTTCATGGTTCATGTATTGCTGAAGCCTGGCTATTGCAAATAGTACTGTAATGAACACTGTGGTATATGTGTCTTTTGAATTATGGTTTTCTCTGGGTATATGCCCTTTAGTGGGATTGCTGAGTCATAGGGAAGCTTTACTCCCAGTTTGTTAGGAAATCTCCATTCTGTCCTACATAATAGCTGTAACAATTTATATTCCCACCAACAGTGCAAGAAGATTCCTTTTTCTTCACATCCTCTCCAGTATTTACTGTTTGAAGTTTTTTTTTTTAATGATGGCCATTTGGACTGGTGTGAGGTGATACCTTATTGTAGTTTTGATTTACATTTTTTTCTAATATCGAGCAAAGTTGAGCACAGTTTCTTGTGTTTGTAGGTCATCTTTCTTTGGAGACATGTCTGTTTAGGTTTCCTAATTTTTTAATTAATTTATTTATTTTAATTGGAGGATAATTACTTTACAATATAGTGGTGGTTTTTGCCATACATAGACATGAATCAGCCACAGGTATGTCTGCTAATTTTTTAGTGGATTTTTTTCTCATATTGAGTGACATAAACTGCTTATATATTTTTGAGTTTAATCCTTTGTCTGTTGCTTGATTTGTAAATATTTTCCCCATGTGGAGGGTTATCTTTTCATCTTTTTTATAGCTTTCTTTGTTATGAAAAACTTTTATGCTTAATCAGGTTCCATTTATTATTATTTTTTTATTTCTATTACTCTAGAAGTGGGTCAAAGAAGATCATGATGCAATTTATGTCCACGAGTGTTCTGCCGATGTGTTCCTCTAAGAATTTTATAGTTTCAGCCTTACATTTAGATCTTTTATCCATCTTGATTTTATGTTTGTGTATGGTGTTAGAAAGTAGTCTATTTTCATTCCTTTGCATGTAGCTGTCCGGTTTTCTCAGTAGCACTTTTTGAAGAGACTGTCTTTTCATCATTGTATGCTCTTGCCTTCTTTATCAAAGATTAGGTGACCATTTGTGTGTGGGTTTTTCTATAGGCTTTATATCCTGTTGTATTAATCTGTATTTCTGTTTTTCTGTTAGTATCATACTATCCTGATTACTGTAGCTTTGTAGCATAGTCAGAAGTCAAGAAGACTGATTATTCCAGGTTCGTTTTTCTTTCTCAACATTGCTTCAGCTATTCATGATATTTTCTCTTTTTATACAAATTGTAAAAAAAATTTTGTTCTATTTCTGTGAAAAATGGCATTGGTAATTTCATAGGGATTGCATTGAATCTGTAGATTGTTTGGGCATTATAGTCATTGTACAATATTGATTCTTACAACCCACCAAAATGCTGTATCTGTTCATCTGCTTCTGTTACCTTTGATTTATTTTATCATTGTCATATAACTTTCTGAATACATACTTTTGTGTCTTTAGGTAGGTTTATTCCTAGATATTTTATTCTTTTTTATTACAATGGTGAATGAGATTGCTTCCTTAATTTATCTTTCTGACTTTTTATTTTTAGTATGTAAAATGCAAGGAATTTCTGCTTATCAATTTTGTTTCCTGCAATTTTATTAAATTCATGGATTAGCCCTAGTAAATTCTGGTGATATTTTCAGAGTTTTCTATGTGTAGTATCAGGCTTTGCTGCTGGATCAGTAATAAAGAATCTGCCTGCAAATGCAGAAGTAGGCTCACTCCCTGGGTCAAAAAGATTCTTTGGTAAACAAAATGGCAATCTGCTTCAGTATTTTTGCCTGGGAAATCCCATGGATTGCGGAGCCTGGAGAGCTACAGTCTGTGGTGTCGCAAAAGAGTCAGACATGACATAGCAACTAATACCACAACAAATGTGTCGTATAACTTCATCTGCATACTGTGAGAATTTTAGTTCTACTTTTTCAATCTGGATTCCTTTCATTTCTTCTCTGATTGCCATGGCTAGGATTCCAGAACTATGTTGAATAATAATAGCGAGAGTGGGTAACTTTGTCTTGTTCCTGATCTTAGAGGAAATGTTTTCAGTAATTTCACCATTGAGAGTAATATTTGCTGTGGGTTTGTCATACACAACATTTATTGGGTTGAAGTAGGGTCCTTCATGCACATTTTCTATAGAGTTGTGTTTTCTTTTTTTTTTTTTTTTGGTCATAAATGAGTGTGGGATTTTGTCCAAAGCTTTCTCTGCATCTACTGAGTTTATCTTATGGTTTTATATGTCAGCTTGTCAATATTATATGCCATGTTAATAAATTTTATATATTTAAGAATCCTTGCATTCCTGGCATAAACCCTACTTGATCATGGCGTATGATACTTTTAATGTATTTTGGAATCCTTTTTGCTAGAAAATTTTATGACTTTTGCATCTATTTTAATTAGTGATATTGGCCATTAATTTTTCTTTCTCATATATTTGTCTAGTTTTAGTGTCAGGGTGATAATGGCCTTATAGAATGAGTTTTGGAGGGTTCTTCACTTTGAATTTTTTTAACAGATTAAGAAGGTAGGTGTTAGCTCTTCTCTAAACATTTGATAGAATTAGCCTGTGTACCCACTTGGCCTTGGGCTTTTGTGTGTTGGAAGATTTTTGATCACTGTTTTGATTTAATCATTTTATTGGTTTCCTCATAATTTCTATTTCTTCCTGGTTCAGTCTTTATTTTTTATTTTAGTTTTTTACTTTACAGTACTGTATTGGTTTTGGCATACATTGACATGAATCCACCACGGGTGTACATGAGTTCCCAACCCTGAACCCCCCTCCCACTACCCTCCCCATATCATCTCTCTGGGTCATCCCAGTGCACCAGCCCCAAGCATCCTGTATCCTGCATCGAACCTAGACTAGTGATTCGTTTCTTACATGATAGTATACATGTTTCAATGCCATTCTCCCAAATCATCCCACCCTCTCCCTCTCCCACAGAGTCCAAAAGTCTATTCTTTACATCTGTGTTTCTTTTGCTGTCTCGCATATAGGGTTATCATTACCATCTTTCTAAATTCCATATATATGTGTTAGTATACTGTATTGGTGTTTTTCTTTCTGGATTACTTCACTCTGTATAATAGGTTCCAGTTTCATCCACCTCATTAGAACTGATTCAAATGTATTCTTTTAAATGGCTAATACTCCATAGTGTATATGTACCACAGCTTTCTTATCCATTCGTCTGCTGACGGTTCAGTCTTGAAAGGTAGGCATTTGCACATTTTTTCCAGGTTATTCATTTTACTGGCATATGTTGCTTGCAGTTATCTGTTGTAATCCTTTGTATTTTTGCAGTGTTTCTTATGACTTCCTTTTTTCATTTCTAATTTTACAGACTTGTTTTTTTTTTTTTTCTTGATGAGTCTGGCTAATAGTTTGTCAATTTTGTTTATCTTCTCAAACAGCCAGATTTTAGATTTTTCATATTTGTTATACTTTTCTTCATTTCTTTTGATTTATTTCAGCTATGATTTTTTAGATTTATTTTCTTTTATTTACTAGCTTTGTGAATGGGTTTTCTTTTTCCTTCTAGTTGTTTTAGGTGTAATGTTAAGTTGTTCAATTGATGATTTTTTTCATTACTTAATTTAAGGTTGTATTGCCATAAACTTCCATCTTAGAATTGCCTTTGGTGCATCCCATAGATTTTGAGTCATGGTGTTTCCACTGTTGTTTCTTTCTGGTTATGTTTTAACTTCCTCTTTCATTAATTAGGTGGTAACTTGATTATTTAGAATTGTGTTGTTTAGTTTTTATATTTTTTTTTAAATTGATAGCTAATCTCACAGTTTTGTGGACAGAAAGGTTAACTCATACTATTTCAATTTTTTAAAATGCACTGGACATAGCAAACACCCTCTTCCAACAACACAAGAGAAGACTCTACATATGGATATCACCAGATGGTCAACACTGAAATCAGATTGATTATATTCTTTGCAGCCAAAGATGGAGAAGCTCTATACAGTCAGCAAATCAAGACCGGGAGAGGACTGTGGCTCAGATCATGAACTCCTATTGCCAAATTCAGGCTGAAATTGAAGAAGGTGGAGAAAACCACTAGACTATTGAGATATGACCTAAATCAAATCCCTTATGATTATACAGTGGAAGTGAGAAATAGATTTAAGGGCCTAGATCTGATAGACAGAGTATCTAATGAACTATGGATGGCAGTTTGTGACACTGTACAAGAGACAAGAATCAAGAACATCTCCAAGAAAAAGAAATGCAAAAAAGCAAAATGGCTGCCTGAGTTTGCTGTACAAATAGCTATGAAAAGAAAGGAAGCAAAAAGCAAAGGGGAAAAGGAAAGATATACCCATTTGAATGCAGAGGTCCAAAGAACAGCAAAGAGAGATAAAAAAGTCTTCCTCAGCAATTAATGCAAAGAAATAGAAGAAAACAATAGAATGGAAAAGACTAGAGATATCGTCAAAAAAACTAGAGATACGAAGGGAAAATTTCATGCAAAGATGGGCTCCATAAAGGACAAAAGTGATATAGGCCAAACAGAAGCAGAAGATCTTAAGAAGTGGCAAGAATACACAGAAGAACTGTACAAAAAATATTTTCACGACCCAGATAATCACGATGGTGTGATCACTCACCTAGAGCCAGACATCCTTAAATGTGAAGTCAAGTGGGCCTTAGAAAGCATCACTATGAACAAAGCTAGTGGACGTGATGGCATTCCAGTTGAGCTATTTCAAATCCTGAAAGGTGATGCTGTGAAAGTGCTTCACTCAATATGCCAGCAAATGTGGAAAACTCTGCAGTGGCCACAGGACTGGAAAAAGTCAGTTTGCATTCCAATCCCAAAGAAAGGCAATGCCAAAGAATGCTCAAACTAGTGCACAATTGCAATCATCTCACACACTAGTAGAGTGATGCTTAAAATTCTCCAAGCCAGGCTTCAGCAATACACAAACCATTAACTTCCAGATGTTCAAGCTGGTTTTAAAAAAGACAGAGGAACCAAAGATCAATTTGCCAATATCCGCTGGATCATGGAAAAAGGAAGAGAGTTCCAGAAAAAAAAAATCTGTTTCTGTTTTATTGACTATGCCAAAGCCTTTGACTGTGTGGATCACAATAAACTGTGGAAAATTCTGAAAGGGATGGGAATACCAGACCACCTGACCTGCCTCTTAAGAAATCTGTACGCAGGTCAGGAAGCAACAGTTAGAACAAAAGACTGGTCCCAAGTATGAAAATGAGTACATCATGGCTATATATTGTTACCCTACTTATTTAACTTACATGCAGAGTACTTCATGAGAAACGATGGGCTGGAAAAAGCACATGCTGGAATCAAGATTGCCGGGAGAAATCTCAATAACCTCAGATATGCAAATGACACCCCCCTTATGGTAGAAAGTGAAGAAGTAAAGAGCCTCTTGATGAAAGTGAAAGAGGAGAGTGGAAAAGTTGGCTTAAAGTTCAATATTCAGAAAACTAAGATCATGGCATCTGGTCTTATCACTTAATGGTGAATAGATGGGGAAACAGTGTAAAAAGTGGCTGACTTTATTTTTCTGAGCTCCCAAATCACTACAGATTGAGATTGCAGCCATGAAATTAAAAGACCTTTACCCCTGGAAGGAAAGTTATGACCAAACATGACAGCATATTAAAAATCAGAAACATTATTTGTCAACAAATATACGTTTAGTAGAGGCTATTGTCTTTCCAATGGTCATGTGTGGATGTGAGAGTTATGCTATTAAGAAAGCTGAGCACCGAAGAATTGATGCTTCTGAACTGTGGTGTTGGAGAAGACTCTTGAGAGTCTCTTGGACTGCAAGGAAATCTAACCAGTCCATCCTAAAGTACATCAGTCCTGGGTGTTCATTGGAAGGTTGATGGTGAAGCTGAAATTCCAATATTTTGGCCTCCTGATGCAAAGAGCTGACTCATTGGAATAAATCGTTATGCTGGGAAAGATTGAGGGCAGTAGGAGAAGGGGACGGCATCGGATGAGATGGTTGGATGGCATTACCGACTCAATGGACACGGGTTTGGGTGGACTCCAGGAGTTGGTGATGGACAGGGAGGCCTGGTGTGCTGCAGTTCATGGGTTCGCAAAGAGTAATACATGACTGAGTGACTGAACTGAACTGAAATGTACTGAGGATTGCTTTGTTATCAAAGATGTGACCTATTCTGAGGAATATTTTGTGTGTAATTGTGGGAAAAAAAAAGTGCATTCTGTTGTTTTTGGATTGTATGTCTTTAGATATCAATTAGGTCCTTGTGGTATGATGTGCCATTTAGGATTTTGTTTCATTCTTAATTTTATGTCTGGATGATCTGTCCATTGGTGCAAGTAGTCTGTTTAAATCTCCAACTATTTTCTCTTACTGTTAATTTTCTCTTTTTTATCTGCTAGCATTTGCCTTATGAATTGAGGTGCTCCTAAGTTGGTTGCATAGATATTTACAATTTTTATGTCCTCTTCCTGAATTGAGCCCTTGAACATTATGTGGTGATCTTACTCATCTCTAGTAATATTCTTTATTTCAAGTAAATTTTATCTGATACAAGATTTGCTACTCTAGCTTTATTTTGACTTCCATTTGCATGAAATATCTTTTTCTCATCCCCTCACTTTAAGTCTGTAATTGTCCTGTGAAGTGGGTCTCTTGTAGACAACATACACACAGGTCTTATGTTTGTATCCATTCAACCAGTCTGTGCCTTTTAAAAAAAAATATATATATATATATTTTTTTAGTTTTTTATTTTTTTAATTTTAAAATCTTTAATTCTTACATGTGTTCCCAAACATGCATCCCCCTCCCACCTCCCTCCCCATAACATCTCTGTGGGTCATCCCCATGCACCAGCCCCAAGCATGCTGTATCCTGTGTCAGACATAGACTGGAGATTCAATTCTTACATGATAGTATACATGTTAGAATGCCATTCTCCCAAATCATCCCACCCTCTCCCTCTCCCTCTGAGTCCAAAAGTCCATTATACACAGCTGTGTCTTTTTTCCTGTCTTGCATACAGGGTCGTCATTGCCATCTTTCTAAATTCCATATATATGTGTTAGTATACTGTATTGGTGTTTTTCTTTCTGGCTTACTTCACTCTGTATAATCGGCTCCAGTTTCATCCATCTCATCAGAACTGATTCAAATGAATTCTTTTTAACGGCTGAGTAATACTCCATTGTGTATATGTACCACACCTTTCTTATCCATTCATCTGCTGATGGACATCTAGGTTGTTTCCATGTCCTGGCTATTATAAACAGTGCTGCGATGAACATTGGGGTACATGTGTTTTTTTCAATTCTGGTTTCCTCGGTGTGTATGCCCAGCAAAGGGATTGCTGGGTCATAAGGTAGTTCTATCTGCAATTTTTTAATGAATCTCCATACTGTTCTCCATAGTGGCTGTACTATTTTGCATTCCCACCAACAGTGTAGGAGGGTTCCCTTTTCTCCACACCCTCTCCAGCATTTATTGCTTGCAGATTTTTGGATTGCAGCCATTCTGACTGGTGTGAAGTGGTACCTCATTGTGGTTTTGATTTGCATTTCTCTGATAATGAGTGACGTTGAGTATCTTTTCATGTGTTTGTTAGCCATCCGTATGTCTTCTTTGGAGAAATGTCTATTTAGTTCCTTGGCCCATTTTTTGATTGGATCATTTATTTTTCTGGAATTGAGCTGCATAAGTTGCTTGTATATTTTTGAGATTAGTTGTTCGTCAGTTGCTTCATTTGCTATTATTTTCTCCCATTCAGAAGGCTGTCTTTTCACCTTGCTTATATTTTCCTATGCTGTGCAGAAGCTTTTAATTTTAATTAGATCCCATTTGTTTATTTTTGCTTTTTTTTCCAGAATTCTGTAAGGTGGATCATAGAGGATCCTGCTGTGATTTATGTCAGAGAGTGTTTTGCCTATGTTCTCCTGTAGTAGTTTTATAGTTTCTGGTCTTACATTTAGATCTTTAATCCATTTTGAGTTTACTTTTGTGTGGGGTGTTAGAAAGTGATCTAGTTTCATTCTTTTACAAGTGGTTGACCAGTTTTCCCAACACCACTTGTTAAAGAGATTGTCTTTACTCCATTGTATTTTCTTGCCTCCTTTGTCAAAGATAAGGTGTCCATATGTGTGTGGATTTATCTCTGGGCTTTCTATTTTGTTCCATTGATCTATATGTCTGTCTTTGTGCCAGTACCATACTGTTTTGATGACTGTGGCTTTGTAGTAGAGCCTGAAGTCAGGCAAGTTGATTCCTCCAGTTCCATTCTTCTTTCTCAAGATTGCTTTGGCAATTCGAGGTTTTTTGTATTTCCATACCAATCTTGAAATTATTTGTTCTAGTTCTGTGAAAAATGTTGCTGGTAGCTTGATAGGGATTGCATTGAATTTGTAAATTGCTTTGGGTAGTATACTCATTTTCACTATATTGATTCTTCCGATCCATGAACATGGTATATTTCTCCATCTATTAGTGTCCTCTTTTGATTTCTTTCATCAGTGTTTTATAGTTTTCTATATATAGGTCTTTAGTTTCTTTAGGTAGATATATTCCTAAGTATTTTATTCTTTTCATTGCAATGGTGAAAGGAATTGTTTCCTTAATTTCTTTTTCTACTTTCTCATTATTAGTGTATAGGAATGCAAGGGATTTCTGTGTGTTCATTTTATATCCTGCAACTTTACTATATTCATTGATTAGCTCTAGTAATTTTCTGGTGGAGTCTTTAGGGTTTTCCATGTAGAGGATCATGTCATCTGCAAACAGTGAGAGTTTTACTTCTTCTTTTCCAATTTGGATTCCTTTTATTTCTTTTTCTGCTCTGATTGCTGTGGCCAAAACTTCCAGAACTATGTTGAATAGTAGCGGTGAAAGTGGGCACCCTTGTCTTGTTCCTGACTTTAGGGGAAATGCTTTCAATTTTTCCCCATTGAGGATAATGTTTGCTGTGGGTTTGTCATATATAGCTTTTATTATGTTGAGGTATGTTCCTTCTATTCCTGCTTTCTGGAGAGTTTTTATCATAAATGGATGTTGAATTTTGTCAAAGGCCTTCTCTGCATCTATTGAGATAATCATATGGTTTTTATTTTTCAATTTGTTAATGTGGTGAATTACATTGATTGATTTGCAGATATTGAAGATTCCTTGCATCCCTGGGATAAAGCCCACTTGGTCATGGTGTATGATCTTTTTAATGTGCGTTCTGATTGAAACATTTAACCCATTTACATTTAAAGTAATTACTGATATATATTTTCTTACTGACAGTTTCTCAATTGTTTTCAGTTAGTTTTTGATGATATGTTCCTTCTCTTATGTTTCCTGCCTAGAGAATTCCCTTTAGAATTTGTTGTAAAGCTGATTTGGTAGTGCTGAATTGTCTTAACTTTTGCTTGCTTGTAAAGCTTTTGATTTATGCATCAGTTTTCAATAAGATTCTTGCCACTAGAAAATCTTGTTTTTAGATTTTTCCCTTTCATTACTTTAAGTATATCCTGCGACTTCATTACAGCCTGCAGTTTCTGCTGAAAGATCAGCTCTTAACTTTATAGGGATTCTTTTTTATTTTACTTCTTGTTTTTACCTTGCTACTTCTACAATATTTTTGAGTGTGTTTAATTTTTGTTAGTTTGGTTAATATGTGTCATGGTGTATTTCTCCTTTGGTTTATCCTGTATGGGATTCTGTGTGTTTTCTGGATTGGATGGCTATTTCCTTTCCCATATTAGGAAAGTTTTCAAGTATAATCTTCAATGATTTATCAGGCCTTCTCTCTTCTTCTGGGAACTCTATAATTCAAATATTGATGTGTTAAATAGTCACGAGGTCTCTGAGTCTACCTTCAATTCTATTCAGTCTGTTTTTTTTTTCTTATTTCACTCTCTAGTAGGTATTCAAATAATTCTGTCCTCTAGCTCATTTATTCATTCTTCTGCCTCAGTTATGCTACTATTGATTACCTCCTTCAGAGTATTTTTAATTTCAGTAATTGTGCTGTTCATTACTGTTGATTTATTCTTTGTTTCTCCTAGGTCCTTGTTAAATGTGTTAAATAATTCTTGCACTTTTTCAATTCTATTTTTGAGATTTTGGACGATATTTATTATCGTTTATTCTGAATTCTTTTTTGGCTCTTTTGTCTATTTCCTATTCATTTATTTTTCCTTTTAAGTTTTTACCTTTCTCTTTCATTGGTACAATATTTTTTTCTGTCTTTTCATTTGGTTTAACTCAGTGTGTCTCTTTTCTCCAGAATATTGGGTCATAGTTATTCTTGCTTCTGGTGTATGACTCCAGTAGGTGAGGTTGGTTCAGTAACTTGTACAGGTTTTTTGTTTGGAGGGACTTGTCCCTGCATTTTGATGGGTAGAAATGAGTTTTCTTGCTCTGAATTTTGTTATTATTCAGTCACTAAGTCTAGTCTGACTTTCAGGGACCCCATATGACAGGCTCCCCTGTCATTCATTAACTCCTGGAATTTGCTCAAATTCATGTTAATTGAGTTGATGATGCTATCTAACGCTCTCATCTTCTGCTACCTGCTGCTCTTTTTGCCTTCAAACATCCCAAGCATAGGCTCTTTTTCAATGAATTGAATTGGCTTTTTGCATCAGGTGAAGAAAGTATTGGCGTTTCCGCCTCTGCATCAGTCCTTCCAATGAATATTCAGGGTTGATTTCCTTTAGGATTCCCTCTGATTGGCAGGGCCATTCAAGGTTGTGTGTTTTGGTGTGTCTGTGGGCAGTCTGTCTTCTCATGGCTGGGTGTGTGTTGCTTTCTTATTTGTTATTTGGGTAATGTTTCCAGCACTTGGTGCTTCAGACAGTTGAGTGGTGTCAAACTTTTATTTATGTAGAAACCATGGTGGGATTTATCACTGATTAATACTGCCTGGGATCAGGAGTTCCTTGGTGGCCTAGAATGCTGGACTCAGTGCTCCCACTGCAGAGGCTCAGGCCTGACTTCCAATCAGGGAACCAAGACTCTACAACCCATTTGTCATGGCAATAAAGAGGATTTTAAAAACAAAAACAAACAAAAAAGTCTACACAAATGTTAAAAGAAAAATCAGATAAATAGAAACAACAACAAAGGAACACACACAGATACACGCAGGAAACCAAAACAGACCTAAGAAAACAAAGTACAAGACAGTGACCTATCAAACAAAAGAAACCAGAAATAATCAACCAATTAAAATAGAAGTAACTGAAACACAAAACAAACAAACAAATCAAAGCAATGTGTCAATTGAGAAATAAGATGGAGACAACAACAGCAATAACAAAAAGACAAAAATTTTGAAAAAATAGAAAAGCAAAGTTAGAAGTATATTTTTTATAAAGCTGTATATATTAAAGAAAAAATAACAAAACAAGCAAATAAACAAACAAACAAAAATAGAACAGCAGATAGCCAAATCATAAGGAGAAACATAAAAATATTAAATTATGAGTAAAAATTCCCTAAAAGCCTAAATAGAAAAAAATAGAGAAATAACTAACAGAATGAATCAAAACAGAAAAAAAAATATAGCAATAAATCTTTTCCGAGGATCTCAGCTGTTAATATCCTTGCCCTTGCTCTGAACCACAGCCAGCTTATACCTCCCTAAGGGTATACCTCCAATGCTGAAAAGGGCTGGTCTCTTCACATGGTGCAATGACAGCTCAGACTCTATTCCTGATGTATTTCAATGTGTTCTTGCCTGCATGCCCACAGCTGCCAGAGACAGAGCATCTTCTTTTGTGGGAACCCTCATTGTCTATTTATATATTTCATAGACACAGGGATTAACCTAGATAGCATATTGAAGAGCAGAGACATTACTTTGCCCACTATGGTCCATCTAGTCATAGACACATTGAATATGTGGATTTAACCTGCAGATTTTGCAGTTGATGGAAAGCATTTTGTTCCTCTTCCTTAGTCACCCTGACTCTGGAGCTCGATTGTGGTTTCATCCTCACTTCTGAATATGGGTCATCCACAGTTTTCATTCCAATTCCAAAGAAAGGCAATGCAAAGAATGCTCAAACTACCACACAATTTCACTCATCTCACATGCTAGTAAAGTAATGCTCAAAATTCTCCAAGCCAGGCTTCAGCAATATGTGAATCGTGAACTTCCTGATGTTCAAGCTGGTTTTAGAAAAGGCAGAGGAATCAGAGATCAAATTGCCAACATCTGCTGGATCATGGAAAAAGCAAGAGAGTTCCAGAAAAACATCTATTTCTGCTTTATTGACTATGCCAAAGCCTTTGACTGTGTGGATCACAATAAACTGTGGAAAATTCTGAGAGAGATGGGAATACCAGACCACCTGACCTGCCTCTTGAGAAATCTGTATGCAGGTCAGGAAGCAACAGTTAGAACTGGACATGGAACAACAGACTGGTTCCAAATAGGAAAAGGAGTACGTCAAGGCTGTATATTGTCACCCTGCTTATTTAACTTCTATCCAGAGAATATCATGAGAAACGCTGGACTGAAAGAAACACAAGCTGGAATCAAGATTGCTGGGAGAAATATCAATGACCTCAGATATGCAGATGGCAGCACCCTTATGGCAGAAAGTGAAGAGGAACTATAAAGCCTATTGATGAAAGTGAAAGTGGAGAGGGAAAATGTTGGCTTAAAGCTCAACATTCAGAAAACGAAGATCATGGCATCTGGTCCCATCACTTCATGGGAAATAGATGGGGAAACAGTGGAAACAGTGTCAGACTTTATTTTTTTGGCTCAAAAATCACTGCATATGGTGACTGCAGCCATGAAATTAAAAGACACTCCTTGGAAGGAAAGCTATGATTAACCTAGATAGCATATTGAAGAGCAGAGACATTACTTTGCACACTATGGTCCGTCTAGTCAAGGCTATGGTTTTTCCAGTAGTCATGTATGAATGTGAGAGTTGGACTGTGAAGAAGGCTGAGCGCCAAAGACCTAATGATTTTGAACTGTGGTGTTGGAGAAGACTCTTGAAAGTCCCTTGGACTCCATGGAGATCCAATCAGTCCATTCTGAAGGAGATCAGCCCTGAGATTTCCATTGGAAGGAATGATGCTAAAACTAAAACTCCAGTACTTTGGCCACCACATGCGAAGAGTTGACTCATTGGAAAAGACTTTGATGCTGGGAGGAATTGGGGGCAGGAGAAGAAGGGGACGCCAGTGGATGATATACCTGGAGGGCATCACTGACTCGATGGATGTGAGTCTGAGTGAACTCCGTGAATTGGTGATGGACAGGAAGGCCTGGCGTTCTGCGATTCATGGGGTCACAAAGAGTCGGACACGACTGAGAGACTGAACTGAACTGAACTGACCAGTTTTCCCAGCATCACTTGTTAAAGAGATTGTCTTTTCTGCACTGTATATTCTTTTCTCCTTTGTAAAAGATAAGGTGATCATAGGGGCGTGAATCTATCTCTGGGCTTTCTATTTTGTTCCATTGATCTATATTTCTGTCTTTGTACCAGTACCATACTGTCTTGATGACTGCAACTTTATAGTGTAGTCTGAAGTCAGGAAGGTTGATTCCTCCATTTCCATTCTTCTTTCTCAAGATTGTTTCGGCTATTCGAGGTGTTTGTTTGTTTTTGTATTTTCATACAAATTGTGAAATTATTTGTTATAGTTCTGTGGAAAATAATGTTGCTATCTTGATAGGGATTGCATTGAATCTATAGGTTGCTTTGTGTAGTTTACTCATTTTCACTATATTGATTATTCTGATCCATGAACATGGTATATTTCTCCAACCATTTATGTCATCTTTGATTTCTTTCTTCAGTGTTTTATAGTTTTCTATGTATAGGTCTTTTGTTTCTTTCCTAGATTTATTCCTAAGTATTTTCTTTTTGTCACAATGGTGAATAGAATTGCTTCCTTAATCTCTCTTTCTGTTTTCTCATTGTTAGTGTATAGGAATGCAAGTATATCTTTGTGTTAACTTTATACCCTGCAATTTTACTATATTCATTGATTAGCTCTAGCAATTTTCTGATGGTGTCTTCAGGGTTTTCTATGTAGAGGATTGTGTCATCTGCAAACAGTGAGAGTTTTACTTCTTTTCCAATCTGGGTTCCTTTTGTTTCTTTTTCTTCTCTGATTGCTGTTTATAAAACGTCCTAAACTGTGCTGAATAGTAGTGATGAGAGTGAGCACCCTTGTCTTGTTCCTGACTTTAGGGGAAATGTTTTCGATTTTTCACCATTGAGGATAATGTTTGCTGTGGGCTTCTCATATATGGCTTTTATCATGTTGAGGTATGTTTCTTCTTTACCTGCTTTCTGGAGGTATTGTTTTGTTTTTAATCATAAATAGATATTGAATTTTTTCAAAGACTTTCTCTGCATCTATTGAGATAATCATATCGTTTTTATCTTTTTATTTTTTAATGTGGTGTATCACATAGATTGATTTGTGAAAATTTAAGAATTCTTGCACCCCTGGTATAAAGCCCATTTGTTCATGATGTATAATCCTTTTAATATGTTGTTTGATTCTGTTTGCTAGAATTTTTGTGAGGATTTTTGCATCTTTATGTTCATCAGTGATATTGGCCTTTAGTTTTCTTTTTCTGTGGCATCTTTGTCTGGTTTTAGTATTAAGGTGATGGTAACCTCATAGAATGAGTTTAAGTGTTTATATTCTTCTGGAATCTTCTGGATGAGTTTGAGTATTAGCTCTTCTCTAAAATTTTGGTAGAATTCAGCTATGAAGCCATTTTGTCCTTGGCTTTTCTTTGTTAGAAGATTTTTTATTATGGTTTCTATTTTTGTGATTGTAATGGATCAGTTAAGATTTTCTATTTCTTCCTGGTTCAATTTTGTAAGGTTATACTTTTCTGAGAATTCACATATTTCTTCCAAGTTGCCTATTGTATTGTCATATAGTTTCTAATAGTAGTCTGTTGTGATCTTTTGTATTTCTACATTGTCTGCTTTGATTTCTCCATTTACATTTGTTATTTTATTGATTTGATTCTTCTCACTTTTTTCCTTGATCAGTCTGACTAATAGTTTGTTTATTTTATTTTCTCAAAGAACTAGCTTTTAGTTTTGTTCATCTTTGCTATGGTCTCATTTGTTTCTTTTTCATTTATTTCTGTGCTAATTTTTTTTTATGATTTCTTTCCTTCTGCTAACCTTTGGGTTCTTCATTTCTTCTTTTTCTAGTTGCTTTAGATGTAAAGTTAGGTTATTTTTTTTTAATATATTTTCTTGTTTCTTGAGGTAAGCTTGTATTGCTATGAATCTTCCCCTTAACACCACTTTTACTGAATCCCATAGGCTTTGGGTTGAACATTTTTGAAGAGATTATAGTTGAAAATTTCCCCAAAATAGAAAACAGAACATGCAATGAAGTCCAAGAGGCACAAAAAGTCCCATAGAGGAGAAACTCAAGGAGAAACATGCTAAGATATGTAATAATCAAACTGAGAAATTTAACGCAAAGAAAGAATATTAAAAGGAGCAAGGGAGAAGCAGCAAGTAACATACGTGGGAAACCCCATAGCCTTAACAGCTTATATTTCAGCAGAAACTCTGCAGGCCAGAAGGGAGTGGTAAGATATATTTAAAGTACTGAAAGGGAAACATCTACAGCCAAGATTACTGTGCCTGGCAAGGATCTCATTCAAAATTGATGGAGAAATAAAAAGCTTTTCAGATAAGCAAAAGTGAAGATAATTCAGTACCACCAAACCAGCTTTACAACAAATGTTAAAGGGGCTTATATAGTCAAGAAATACAAGAGAAGAAAAAAAGATCTACAAAATCAACCCCAAATAACTAAGAAAATGGCAATAGGAACATATATATAAATAATTACCTTAAATGTAAATGGATTAAATGTTCCAACAAAAATCACAGATTGACTGAATGGATACAAAAACATGACCCATATATATGCTGTCTACAAGAAACTCACTTCAGACCTCAAGACAAATAGAGACTAAAAGTGAGAGGATGGAAAAATAGATTCCATGCAAAAGGGAAGCTAAATAGAGGCAATCCTCATATCAGACAAAATAGATCTTAAAATAAAGAATATTACAAGAGATAAGAATGTACACTACATAGTGATCAAGGTATCAATCCAAGAGGAAGACAAAGCAATTGTAAATATCTATACACTCAAAATAGGGGCACCTCAATACAAAAGACAAACACTTACAAACATAAAAGGAGAAATTGACAGCAAATTTAACATCCCACTCACACCAATGGACAGATCATTAAACAGAAATTTAATAAGGAAACATAAGTTTTAAATGATACACTAGATAAGGTAGATTTTATTGATATCTTTAGGGCATTCGATGAAAATGTGGAAGAATGCACCTTCTTCTCCAGTGCACATGAAACATTCTGCAGGATAGACCACATTGTGGGTCACAAATGGAACCTCAGCAAATGTAAGAAAATGGAAGTTTTATCAAGTATTTTCTCTTACCATAACACTGTGAGACTAGATGTCAACTACAAGGAAAAAAATGTAAGATACACAAACACATGGAGATCAAACAACACATTTCTAAATAGCCAAAAGGTTGCAGATGGAATCAATAGGCAAATCAAAAAATGTCTAGAAAAAAAATGACAATGAAAACATGACAACTCAAAACTATGAGATACAGCAAAAGCAGTTCTAAGTGAGAAGTCTATAGCAATAGAATCCTACCTCAAGAAACAAGAAAAACATCAAATAGACAACTTAATTTTACACCTAAAACAACTTGAAAAAGAAGAACACAAAAAAATCCCTAAAATTACTAGAAGGAAAGAAATCATAAAGATCCAATCAGAAATAAATGAAACAGAAATGAATGAGACAATAATGAAGACTAATAAAACTAAAAGCTGATACTTTGAGAAGATACACAAAATTGACAAACCTTTATCCAGACTCATCAAGAAAAATTGAGAGAAGTAGCACATCAGCACAATTAGAAATGAAAAAAAGAGAGGTTACAACAGACAGTGAAGAAATAAAAAGGATTATAAGAGACTATATAATGAACAACTCTATGGCAATAAATTGGTTAACTTGGAAAAAAATGGACAGATCCTCACTAAAGTTCAACCTTCCAAGACTGAACAAAGAAGAAATATAAATTATGAACAACCCAACTACAAGCATTGAAATTGAAGCTGTAATTAAAAAATCTCCCAAAAATCAAAAGCCCAGAACCAGATAGCTTCACAGGAGAATTCTGTCAAACATTTAGAGAAGAGCTAATGCCTATGCTTCTAAAACTCTTTCAAAAACTGGAAGAGGAAGGAAGACTTTCAAACTCATTCTACAATGTTGCGATCACCATGATACCAAAACCAGAGAAAGACAACACACACACACACATAAAAAATTAAAAAAATAAATAAATAAATAATTAAACTACAGGCCAATATCACTGATGAACAGAGATTAAAAAAAAAAAATCCTCAGCAAAATTATAGCAAACAGAATTCAGCAACACATAAAAAACTCAAACACAATGATCAAGTTGGGTTTATTCCAAGGATGCAAGGATTCTTCAATATATGCAAATGAATCAATGTGATGCACCATAATGACAAATTGAAAGATAGAAATCATATGGTAACCTCAATAGATGCAGAAAAAACCTTTAACAAAACTCAGCAATAATTTATGATTAAAATTCTTCAAAAAATGGGCATAGAAGGTACCTAGCTCAACATGGTAAAGGCCATATATAATAAGCCTAAAGAAAATATTATTCTCAATGTCGAAAAACTGAAAGCATTCCCCCTAAGATCAGAAACAAGACAAGGGTGTTCACTTTGAACACAATGATTCAACATAGTTTTGTAAGTCCTAGGTATAGCAACCAGAGAAGAAAAAGAAATAAAATGAATCCAAACTGGAAAAAAAAAAAGTAAAGCTATCACTTTTTGCAGATGACATGATACTATATATAGAAATCCCTAAAGATAGTATCAGAAAATTACTAGAGTTATTCAGTGAATTAAGGGAAATTGCAGGATACAAAATCAATACACAGAAATGACTTGCATTTCTATATATTAAAAATTAAACATCAGAAAGAGACATTAAGGAATCAATCCCATTTACCATTGCAACAAAAATAATTAAATATCTAGAAAGAATCTTACCTAAGGACACAAAGAACTGTACACAGAAAAGTATAAGACACTAATGAAAGAAAACAAAGACATAAACAGAAGATATATATTCCATGTTCCTGGGGAGGAAGAATCAATATTGTGAAAATGACTATATTGCCAAACACAATATGCAGATTCAATGTGATCCCTATCAAATTACAAGTGACATTTTTCACAGAACTAGAAAAAAAAATCACAATTTATATGGAAACACAAAAGACCCCAAATATCCAAATCAGTCTAGAGAAAGAAGAATGGAGCTGAAGGAATCAACCTTCCTGACTTCAGATTATACTACATAGCTACAATCATCGATACAGTATGGTACTGATAGAAAAACAGATATATAGACCAATGGAGCAAGATAGAAAGCCCAGAAATAACCCCATGCAACTATGGGTACCTTATTTTTGACAAACAAGGCAAGAATACACTGTGTGGCAATGGCAGCATCTTCAATAAATGATGCTGGGAAAATTGGACAGCTTCATGTAAAATAATGAACTTAAAATACTTCCTAACTCCATACACAAAGATCAACTCAAAATGGATTAGAGACCTAAATGTAAGACCAGTAAATATATAACTCTTAGAGGAAAACATAGGCAGAACACTCAATGACATAAGTCAAAGCCAGATCCTCTATGATCCACTTCCTAAAAAATTGGAAATAAAAACGAAAGTAGACAGGTGGGACCTGATTAAACTTTAAAGCTTTTGCACAGTAAAGGAAACTATACCCAAAATGAAAAGGCAACACTCAGAATGGGAGAAAATAATAGCAACTAAAACAACTGACAAAGGATTAATTTCCAAAATATGGAGCAGCTCATGCAACTCTATGCCAGAAAAACAAACCATCCAATCAAAATGTGGGAAGAAGACCTAAGAAGACATTTCTCCAAAGAAGAAGACATACAGATTTCTAACACATGAAAAGATGCTCAACATCATTCATTATTAGAGATATGCACATCAAAACTTCAATGAGATATCACCTCACTCTGGTCAGATGGCCATTGTCAAAAAGTCTACAAGCAATAAATGCTGGAGAGGGTGTGGAGAAAAGGGAACACTCTTGCACTATTGGTGGGAATGTAAATTGGTACAGCCGCTATGGAAGACAATGTGGACATTCGTTAAAAAAAAAAAAAAAAAAAAAAAACCTAGGAATACAACCAGCATATGGCTCAGCAATCCCACTCCTAAGCATACACCTTGAGGAAACCAAAATGCAATCCTATTATTTATTGCAGCACTATTTACAAAAGCTAGAACATGGAAGGAACCTAGATGTCCACTGATGGTTGAATGAATAAAGATGTTATGGTACATATACACAATGGAATATTACTCAGCCATAAGAAGAACACATTTGTGTCAGTTCTGATGAGGTGGATGAACCTAGAACCTATTATACAGAGTGAAATGACTCAGAAAGAGGAAGATGAATATCATATTCTAACACTTATATACAGAATCTAGAAAAATAGTACTGAAGAATTTGTTTACAGGGCAGCAATGGAGAAACAGACATAGATAATAGACTTATGGACCATGGGATAGAGGAGGAGAGGGTGAGATGCATGGAAAGAGTGACATGGAAACTTACATTATCATATGTAAAATAGATAGCCAATGGAAATTTTCTGTATGGCTCAAGAAACTCAAACAGGGGCCCTGTATCAACCTAGAGGGTTGGGATGGGAAGGGAGATGGGAGGGAGGTTCAAAAGGGAAGAGATATAGGTATACCTATGGCTGATTTCACTTTCATGCATTGGAGAAGGAAATGGCAACCCACTCCAGTGTTCTTGCCTGGAGAATCCCAGGGATGAGGGAGCCTGGTGGGCTGCCGTCTATGGGGTCGCACAGAGTCAGACACGACTGAAGCGACTTAGCAGCAGCAGCAGCAGCATGGCTGATTCGTGTTGAGTTTTGACAGAAGACAACCAAATTTAGAAATTTAAAAAGTGTAGAGACATCACTTTGCCAATAAATGTCTACATAGTCAAAGCTATGGTTTTCTCTGTAGTCATGTATAGATGTGAGTGTTAGACCATAAAGAAGGTTGAGCACAGTAGGACTGATGCTTTTTAGTCATGCTGGAGAAAACTCTGAAGTGTCCATTAGTCAACAAGATAAAACCAGTCAATGCTAAAGGAGATCAACCCCGAATATTCACTGGATAGGCTGATGCTGAAGGTGAAGCTCCAATGTTTTGGCCACCTGATGCAAAGAGCAGACTCATTGATATAAATCCTGATGCTGGGAAAGATTGAGGGCAGGAAGAGAAAGTGGTGACAGAGGATGATGAAGTGGCTTTGTGGCATCACTGACTCAATGAACATGAGTTTGAGCAAACTCTAGGAGATGGTGAAGGACAGGAAAGCCTGGCGTGCTGCATTACATGGGGTCGCAAAGAGTTGGACACAACTTAGTGACTGAAAAACAACATTTGAGTTAAGGTGTAGTGTTAAGATGTTTAATTGGGATTTAAACTTAATTTTAAATGCTAGTGTTGGTGTTGACATTTATGATAATAACTTCCCTGTTAGGACTGCTTTTATTCATCCCATAAGTTTTGGTATGTTTTGTTTCCATTTTTGTGAGTTTCAAGATAATTTTCAAATTTTCTTCTTAATTTGGTTAAAAAATGTATTTTACTGAAGTGTAATTAATTTGCATGTGTTGATTTCTGCTGTAGAGCAAAGTGATTCAGTTTCATGCCCATATATACGTATATATTCATTCTTTTCCATTAGGTTTTTTCTCAAGGTATTAAATATAACTCCCTGTGCTACACAGCAGGACCTTATTGCTTATTCATTCTATACATAAAAATTTGTATCTGCTATTTCTGAACCCCCAATGCATCCCTCACCTGCCGGGAGCCAGCATAGGGAATCCCGCCCATGGCAAAGGTCATGAGGAAGGGGCCTGGCATGCAAAGGCGGGATCAGGCCTCGTGGGGCTCCCCTGGAACTTCTTGAGCATCTACCCCAAAACCAGAATCTGTCTGTCTTATTATTTTATGACTTTCACCGACTCCTCTGACATTAACAGGGGGCTATCCTTGACCACATTTCTCTGGAAAAAGTTAACTCAGAGCTTCAGTTAACAGTCTCCTGCATATAAAAGGAGTGTCTCAGCTCAAACCCCTCTGATTGCTCTCTAACTTGCCTGACAGGTTTACCCGGACTTTTACAGCTACACATGTGATTGTTTACAGCCTTCCAACTGCGAGAGGCACGAAGCTTAAAACATTTTAAAGATATAGAGCACTTTTAAAGAGCTAATGTAAGAGATTTCTGGAGATTACGAGTGAAATGACACAGAACATATGAGACATACTAGATGCATACAAAAGACATACACTCTGGCCTGAGGGACAAGAACTGTGCAAGCCAGCGAGCTTGCGGTTTATTTATATACATCCCCTCTGGGCAGAATTCCAGACTGTATGAACAAACTTGTTCAGTACAGTGCATGTGCACAAATGTTATGGTACAGCAAAAGGGAGTGAAATTCCAGCTTAATGCAAAGTCTGTCCAGAGCCCTTATCATAAGAAGGGAATGTTCCCTTATTAGCAAGGGACCGTTAGTCTCAAGGCTGTGTCCGTCTCCTTGGCAGAACATCCTGTTTGCAAGCAGCACATCTCCATTTTCCCTATTGTGCCCGCATTAACCCTTCATTTCCCCCTATTTTATTTTATTTAAGCCCTCGAGACATTTGTATTAATGTTCTGTAGAGCAAGGCGTAAAGCTGTAGGCGGCCAACCTGCAGCCTCACCAGCCCCTCTTTCGGCTGTGCCTGTCTTAGGTTGCCTTCCTCTGGGGGTCTTACCTGTCATTGGCTATCCAGCCACCTCTTGGGGGCTAGGCGGAATCTCTCTAGATGATGGGCATCTAGAACTCTTTTTATTTATATGTCTTGGTTAATTTCTTGAAGGGCTCATGTTAAATGGTACAGATGTTATACAAAACTGAGAAGAATTCCAATTACATTTCAACACAGTTCGTGTAGCTAAAACAGCTAATTGATCTCCAAGCCAGGAAATGGTGTGTTGAAGATTGAGCATGTTGGTAGCAATTTGTGCATCCAAATCTCGTTGTTGTTGCCATAACAAATGAGAGTCTTTATGTCAGTCCCGAACAAAATCAGCTGTTCAAATTCCTTGGTGTAATGCAAGGCCTACCATTGTTGCTGTTATAGTCACTGATGGAGCTGCTAGAATCGAAGCAATGATCACATCAAATATACGTTGAGACCGATGTAGCAAAGTCTGTACAGCGGTTACTGGATGAGAAACAGCAAAATAATATGACTATGGCCTAGTCAGATTTATAGACAACCATACTTCTGTCCGAGCTTTAACAATTACTAACGAAAGATTAGAGTTACAGGCTCTTCCTTCAAATTCTTTCCACCAAGATTGATTTACACATTGAGTTAGATTACAATAATCACATGACATAGACCCCACAGTATCATTCCAAGTCCAATTCCCATGTAACAATGCAAAAGGATATTTTACACATGCCATTGCAGAATAAGATTTATTAACATGTAAATTAACATGAAATGGACCCAAAGAGTCACCACTATCCAAAATATAGTTTCCTGACCAAACAGTAAGATTACCAGAAACTGCCCATAGTTTCCAAATATCCCCTTGAATGTGTGGATATCCCTGCAATTGTAATTGAGGAGGGACAAGCACAAATTGTTGCCATTTAATTGTTTCATTTCCATTGCCCATCAAAGTACAATTTGCATGATGCCACCTAAGAGACTTATTTGACCATTTTTCTAAGAATTACCGTGATCTGGACTTCAATCTATAATGATAGACCCAGAATGACTCATGACTTTAAAAGGTCAATGACTTTGGTAATGTTCCCGTTCTAAAGATACTAGAGAAGAAGTAAAAAGTTAACATGACATAGTGACATATGTATTCCATTATGAATGTCTATTGGTTCTATCAAGGTGTTCAAGCCCTTGGTGGAAACAAGCACAGCAAAAGTAGCAAAATGATAATTATTGTACTTCATCCCCCATGCATTATAGGAATGATGAGAACGTTCCTTGGTGGGCAGACAAAAGGGGTGCCCTCCTATGCACAAAGGAATACCTTCCGTTGCAATGGTCAAATTACTAATATTATATTCTTGTTTATGATGAGATAGTTCTTCTATTCCCCCACAAGCTAGTGGGGGAAAGAAGGCAGTCTCATTGGTGTATGCCTGCACTTTTGGTTCCCCCCAGGAAATTACTCGTACTAAATGGGGATTAGGTATATATGCCCTATATGTATGATTACTTGTCGATACACCAATTACCTGACATGTCATTACCGCCATCATGGCAAGCAAAAGATTGGTAGGATTCAGAGGTTGTCCTGCTTTCATTAACGTTTTTTCTGCTTCTTGGGTCAACTTCTTCATTTGACCTCACGTAGGTGTTACTTCCCTTGTACGAAAAGTAAAACTTCTCTGTATAGTAAACTCTTCGAATTTTTGAACAAAGGGATCAGCCATTGTTGATGTTGATCAATCTTGCTGGGGTCCAAAACCTGTAATTATTAACAGAAATGAAAGCATACCCTCGTCCCACGTATATTAGGGATGCTGGGATCCAACCTTTCTCTTTCTCTTTATAACAGATAGGCGTATTCAAGATCTTCTTGTCTTCTTTTTCCTTTTGAAAATGCAATTCTACTGCTGATAAATTTCTCTTGCTCCAAATATTCAAAAAATTTAGGGTAAGTAAGGTTTTATTAAACATGTCTTTAGGTTGTTTTATTCAAAATGTCTTTAGGTTTCATAATAAATCTCTCTTGCTCCCCCTTTTTTATTTTATTGTAAGATATTTATGCAAGGTACAATTAGCTCTTTCAATGATAATTTGCCTTTGACTATTATAAGGAATATTAAAAGTGTGAGTTATATGGTATTGGGATAAAAAGTGAGCTAATTTTGTAGATTAGTAGGCAGGTGCATTATCAGTTTTCAATTCAATTGGTAATCCCATAACTGCAAAACAAGATAACAAATGAGTAATAACAGCATCAGTCTTTTGAGAATGTAATGCAGTGGCCCACTGAAAATGTGTATACGTATCTATAGTATGATGCATATATTTTTGTTGTCTTCTTATGTTGACACCTGGTGAGGTAAATGGTAAAGCAAAAGGTGCACATATGGAACAAGAACAAACAATATTTTGAGCTTGTTTCGAGTAATAGCATGCGATTTTTGTAACCCTTTGGAATTGGTATACTGTAAGAGATGTTCTTGTTTTGCTGCTTCTATAGGATAAAGTAAGGCATAAATTGTAGCATTTCCGAAAGATAAGGGTCCTGGAAGGGCAGAATGTGCACGAATGTGAGTAAAGAAAATTAATTCTGAATGCTGCAAGAGCAATTGTTGTACCTGGTAAAACAATTTATCAATAGTTGTTTTAAGGGTCAGTGGAAGAGAGACATGGGGAAGCTGTAGGCAAGAGAGAACAGCATATTGAGAATCTGAAACAATGTTAATAGGAATTTGGGGAAAATCTTGTAAAACTAAATAAATAGCCCACAATTCAGCGGGCTGTACAGAAGGAAATGAGTGGGGAAGAAACTTAGAATTCTCCGGGGTCCAACATCCAGCAGTATTTTCATTTACATCTGTAAAAATAGTGGGTCCCTTAACTGGAACATCTGAAATTGGGGATTGAGATATCATAGAGTTATTCCGGAGAAAATTAATCAATTTAGATGACAGATAATGAGTAGAAAACGAACCAGGAAATGAGGCAAGAGAAGTTTACCAGTGAGATATTTGAGCAGTTGTTAATTGAGTGACAATCTGGTATGGTTCATATCCTGACAATTGGAAAATACGATGGCGACCTTTCTGTATGAGGAAGGCTAATTTATCCATATATGTAGTCAATTTTTTTGAAAAGCTGTTAGGTAAGAAAATCCATTCTATTAATCCTTTTTCTTGAGCAATTACAACAGATGGAGAATAAGGGGTATGAAATATTATAAACAAAATAGGTTGAGACGCATGTAAGTAAGTCAAAAAAACGTCATTTAGAAGTTCTTGTAAAGCCAATGGGGTTAAAGTTCGGGGGCTATCTAGAGTTGTATCTCTCTCTAAAGTAGAAAACAAATGTCGTAATTGATAAGTAGGAATCCCAAGTACCGGGTGTAGCCAATTGATATCTCCCAATAACTGTTGAAAATCATGTAAAGTTTTGAGGTGGTCTCTTCTGATTTGCAACTTTTGTGGCCTTATTTGTAAAGAGTGAGCTATGAATTCTTGACATAAAGTAGGACTATTTGTCATTCCTCATGGTAAGATTGTTCATTGATAATGCTTAATAGGCTGAGCATGATTAAGAACAGGAACTGTAAAAGCAAATTTATCTCTATCTTGTAATTGTAGGGGAATGGCAAAAAAAAAAAAAAAAAAGTCCTTAAGATCTAGCACCATTAAGGACCAATTCTGAGGAATAAGAGCTGGAGAGGGGAGTACCAATTGTAAGGCTTCCATAGGTTCAATACATTTATTAACTTCTCGTAAATCAGTTAACATTCTCCATTTTCCAGATTTCTTTTTTTTTTATAACAAAAACAGGAGAATTCCAGGGAGAGGTAGAGGGCTCTATATGATCAAGTTGGAGTTGTTCTTGTGATAATTGTTCTAATGCCTTGAGCTTCATTTGTGGTAATGGCCATTGCTCAACCCATTTTGGAGTATTGGTCAACCATTTTAATGGAAGTGCTCGAGGAATTTGAGCAGTGGCTGCTAGTTTTCTGGGGGAATGGTTACAGAAGCCCCCAAAGGAGATAGATCTCTTCCCCAAATATTAATAGGTATGTTTACAATATAAAAGGTAACAAATGTTGATTTTCCATTATGGAATTGGCATTGTAAGGGATGGGTACTATTCCAGACATCTGCAATAGAGTGTAATCCCGTCAGCATTAAAAGGCTTTTTTCTTTTTTCTAATCATGGGGCCATTGTTGAGAAGAAATAACTGAAACATTTGCCCCTGTGTCTAATAGTCTTTCAAGGTTTTTTTCCTTGTATAATCACGAGAGAATAGGGTGAGAATCTTTGATAAGCATTTCCCAAAATACATGTCATCCAGTATTTCTAAATCTTCCTATTCGTTCATTAGGAAGAGCCAAAAAGAGATGAAGCTCTTCTGACATTAGCAAGGGGCTGTCTCTGACCAAAAGAGTTAACCTAGGGTTCCAGTTGATAAATCTCCTGGGCATGAAACGAATGTTTCAAACCCTCTGTTAGCATTCTAGCTTACATGGCAGCTTTATCCAGACTCTTGCAACATTGTTGAGCCTATACAATGCTTGCTGCCAAATTCTCATATCCCTTATCCACTGTGTTCCTGGGAGTGCATATAGTCAGGATGTAGAAGAAGCAAGTAATAGCCTTAGCATTGGCAACATTAGGCTCTGAGTTAATAAGTTATTTCTTGCTGTAACCTGCTGAATCTTTGCTCCATAAGAATTCAACTCTGTATTTTAAGGGTGACACAGGTTAAGAATTTAAGAAGAAGCACTTTAAGGAAAAATCATTGTTCTGGTTGGGGTATGCGGGATGGCAGGAGGACAGGGAGGAAAATCCCTGATATACGTTTGCATTCAGTATTTGCATTATCAAATGCTAAAGTTTGTAATAATATCTCTGAAATTTTATCTTTCCCCTAAGTTGCCTTTTCCCCAATGAATCTAGCATAGCCAAAATAAAAGGAGATTGAGGACTGTATTATGCTATTGCAGCTTTAAGATCTTTTTTTTTTTTAATTATATTCCAAAGGAGTGTATTGAATATTCATCACGTTGTCATCTTGCTGTCTCTGGATGGGAAATAATTGTGGAGGATCAATAAAACCACTAGGAGGAGCAAGCAAGTCATCATCATGAAGCATAGACAAAGGAAAGGAGAACTGACAATGTTCCCTGCCCACATCGGGCTGACCAACCGCAGTGGGGTAAAGAGAAGCATAAGGAGGAGCAGAAGGCGCAGATTTCCTCTCCTCCCTATGGATCTCCACCATTCCTGAAATAGATGGGTCATTTCTTTAATCTCTTTACCCCACTCTGACGAAACCGAAGAAGCTTCTGAATCTGATTCTGACCTATCAGATGTTTCACCATTTCCAGAAGGAGGCTTATTTGTATCCTTACCCTCAGGCAATGCAGAAATTCCACCAATATTTGGCACATCCTCATAAATTGCCTCTTCCTTCATTAAAACATTAGATTTAGTCTCATTATCAGTAGATAGCAAAGTCAAAGCCTCTGTTATAGCATTACATAAATTCCACAACATGATTTTATACATAAATTCACATATTGTGTCCGTAATAAACATTTATTTCTTCCTAGCAGGATTTCCCCATGGTTTTCTGAACCATGAACTTTTGAAAGTTCCCATCTGCTAGGGTGAGGAATTCCCCATGATTATGTACAAGGATTCACCTAGCAATTTTTCTTCCACTAGGGTGAGGAATTCCCCAAGTTCCCGAAAGCTCCCCTGCTATGGATCTAAAATCCCCCTGGGGTTTCTTACCTCTTTCGGTTTCACTTGAGCCCCGCGTTGGGCGCCAGATGTAGGAGATTTCTGGAGATTACGAGTGAAATGACACAGAACATACGAGACATATGAAACGCATACAAAAGACATACACTCTGGCCAGAGGGACAAGAACTGTGCAAGCCAGTGAGCTCGCGGTTTATTTATATACATCACCTCTGGGCAGAATTCCAGACTGTATGACCAAACTTGTTCAGTACAGCACATGTGCACAAATGTTATGGTACAGCAAAAGGGAGTGAAATTCTGGCTTAATGCAGAGTCTGTCCAGAACCCTTATCATAAGAAAGGAATGTTCCCTTATTAGCAAGGGACCGTTAGTCTCAAGGCTGTGTCCGTCTCCTTGGCAGAACATCCTGTTTGAAAGCAGCACATCTCCATTTTCCCTATTGTGGCCGCATTAACCCTTCAGCTAAGAATTATATTGGTGAAGGGTTTCATTGTTGAGTTAATGACTGCTGCCAGGCCTCCATATCCTTTATCTTTTAGGCACCTGGAGGATATTAATCAATGTAATTGGAATGTAGAAAAAAGAATATAGTAGTTTTGATGTTAGCAATACTAGACTTTTGAGTTAATGAATTTTCTCTTTATTATAAATCACTGTACTCCTCTTTCTTTGTTATAAATTGTTGTGCCCTTGCTATGTAAGAATGTAACTTTAATTAGTGCTCTCTGAGAGTGGCACCAGACTTTAGTAAGAACAACACTTTTAGGGCAAATAAGTTTTCTGGTTGACGGACCCTTATCAGAAAAGGGCCATAAAATGATAATAGGCCTCCTGGCCAGAAGATGATATAAATCACCTAAGACCTGTGTATACAGCTAGGTATGCAGAGAGAAAGTCTGGTCTCGATAAGGGTCAGGGCTTCTGACCCTGCATGACTTTGTATTATCCATTGATCTCTATGTACAACTTACAGTATAAAAGCTTTCCTGGAAAATAAAGGGACGGACCAGTTTCTCAGAAATCTGGCTCCCCTCATGTCAATTATTTCTCTCTCTCTCTTTCTCCTTCTCCCTCCCTCTCTTTTTCAGGCTGAATTCCCATCTGGAACACAAAGGCTCGCCGTGTCTACTAATTTTGCCTGGGCTTCTAAGACCCAAACGGGGAGACGCTTTGCGTCTCCGCTCCTCCGGGAGACCAGGAGGGCACCTGTGGCCTAACATAGACGGTGCAAGTTCCTTGTCTCGGAACTGTATTGGCTTCTTGTGTAAACCAAGGAATCTCAGCCCCTTTTTCTCTACTAGACTATTCTCTTTTAATCTCTCTTTATATCTCTAAATAAATAATTATTTCCTGATCGCTGACACCATCTCCCCTTCGAATTACCCTGGATCCACCAGGGCTGGACCCCAGCACTCACCCACGACCCCTTTCCCTTGGCAACCATAGTTTGTTGTATGTCTGTGAGTCTGTTTCTGTTTCATATTATATCACTTATATGTGGAATCTAAAATACAACATAAATGAACTTAATTCTTTTCGATTTCTTATTTGATCTATTGGTAGTTCAGAAAAGTGTCATTTAATTTTTATGCATTCATGAGTTTTCCAACTTTCTTTCTTTCTTTTTTTTTTTTTTTTTTTTGTAGTTTCATGCCTTTGAGGTCAGAAAAAAACCCTGGCTACAATGTTAGTTTTCATGCATTTGGTAACGTTTCTTTTGTGGCCTAAATTATGATTTGCAGTAGAACATTTTCCATCTACACTTGAGAAGAATGAGTATTCTGTTGTTTTTGGATATAACTTTCTACATATGTCATATAGGTGTACTTGGTTTCTGCTGCTGCTGCTGCTAAGTCATTTCAGTTGTGTCCGACTCTGTGTGACTCCATAGACAGCAGCCCACCAGGCTCCCCCATCCCTGGGATTCTCGAGGCAAGAACACTGGAGTGGGTTGCCATTTGCTTCCCCAATGCATGAAAGTGAAAATTGAAAGTGAAGTCACTCAGTCATGTCCAACTCTTAGCAACCCCATGGACTGAAGCCCACCAGTCTCCTCCATCTACGGGATCTTCCAGGCAAGAATACTGAAGTGGGGTGCCATTGCCTTCTCCAATACTTGGCTTCTACATTTGTTCAAATCTATTAAACTCTTTGTTTATTGATTCTCTATCCAGATAATCTAGCTATTGTTGAGACTGAGGAGTAAATCCCACAATCATTACTGTATTCCTGATTGTTTCTCCTTTTTGCTCTGTTTAATTTTTTTTTATAACTTTAGTTGTTCCTATGTTAGGCACATAAACATTTACAATTGTTATATCTTCTTAATGGATTGATCCCTTTTTCATTATATAATAACCTTCTTTTCCTTTTTAGACACTTTAAAGCTTACTTTTTCTGATATAACATACTTAGCTCTGCTTCTTTGGGGCTACTATTTGCTTGACATATCTTTTTCTATCTCTTCACCCTGGAAAAGGAAATGTCAATCCACTCCAGTATTCTTGGCTGGGGAATTCCATAGACAAACAAGCCTAATTGGGCTACAGTCCATTTAATCACAAAGCTAGACACGACTTAGCAACTAAACCACTACCACCACCACTATCAGTCTATATGTTATTAAGCCTAAAGCTACTGTGGTGTAGGAAATACACTGTTGGATCTTTTCCTTTGTCTTCTGACTCTAGAATTTAAAACTTTTGTGTTTAAAATAATTATTAATAAGTAAGGATTACTGGGAGAAGGCAATGGCAACCCACTCCAGTACTCTTCCCTGGAAAATCCCATGGACGGAGGAGCCTGGTGGGCTACAGTCCATGGGGTCGCAAAGAGTCGAATTCACTTTCACACACTGGAGAGGGAAATGGCAGCCCACTCCATTATTTTTGCCTGGAGAATCCCAGGGACGAGAGCCTGGTGGGCTGCCATCTATGGGATTGCACAGAGTCGGACACGACTGACGTTACAGCAGTAGCAGCAAGAATTTACTATTGTCGTTTTGTTCATTGCTTTCTAATTAATTTGTAAACTCATTCTTTCTTGTTACTTAACATGCTATCTTTTGCTGTGCTTTGATTTTTTTATCTTAGTATTCATTGCTTTTAATCAATTTCTTTTGTGTAATTGAAACAGGTTTTTACCTTGTATTTACCATGAAAGTTATATAAAATATCTTAACATTATGACACTATTTTAAACTAATAACAACTTAACTTCAATATAATTCTTAAAACTTACACTTTTTCTACCTCATTCCCTCACACTTTTTTTTGTTGTTCAGTTGTTCAGTCATGTCTGACTCTTTGTGACCCCGTAGACTGCAGCATGCCAGTCTTCTCTGTTCTTCATGATATTCTGGAGCATGCTCAAACTCATGTCCATTGAGTCAGTGATGCCATCCAACCATCTCATCCTCTGTCGTCCCCTTCTCCTCTTGCCTTCTAACTTTCCCAGCATCAGGGTCTTTTCCAATGAGTCAACTCTTTGCATCAAGTGGCCAAAGTACTGGAGCTTCAGCTTCAGCATTAATTCTTTCAATGAATATTCAGGAGTGATTTCTTTTAGGATTTACTGGTTTGATCTCCTTGCTGTTCAAGGGACTCAAGAGTTTCTCCAACACCGAAGTTCAAAAGCATTAATTCTTTGGTGTTCAGCCTTCTTTATGGTCCATCTCTCACATCCATATATGACTACTGGAAAAGCCATATCATTAACTATATGGACCTTTGTCAGAAAAGTAACATCTCTGCTTTTTAATATGCTATCTAGGTTGGTCATAGCTTTTTTTTCTAAGGAGCAAGCGTCTTTTAATTTCATGGCTGCAGTCACCATCTGCAGTGATTTTGGAGTCTAAGAAAATAAAGTCACTGTTTCCATTGTTTCCCCCTCTATTTGTCATAACATTTTAGATTATCCACGTTATAATTTGCATAATGCATAACTGAAAACATTATTATAATTGTGCTTATTTTTTCCTATTTTTTAAATTTTTTTAAGGCAGTTTTAAGTGAACTATACATTCTTATTACCATATTACAAAATTTGACTTTGACTTTATATTTACCATTACCATTGAGTTTTACACTGTTATTCTTTAAGGTTTTATGATGTTATTTAGCATTATTTTTGACAGAAAGAACTTGCTTTAACATTTTTTTTTCTTTCTGGTAGGTCGGACACGACTGAGTGACTGAACTGGACTGAACTGAACTGAGGGTAGATCTACTAGTGATGAATTTCCTCAAGTTTTGTGTGCCAAAAAACAGTCTCTATCCTTTATTTCCTAAGGACAGCTTCACCAGGTAGAACATTCTTATGTGACAGGTTTTAATTCACTCAATAATTTCAGTGTATTAGTCCACTTTTTTTTTTAACCTGAAAAAGTTATCTTGAGAAGTCCATTTCTAGTTTTATTGGAATTTTCTTGTATGTAACTTCCATTATTATTTTTTCTTTTATTTGTTCTTTTGAAAATTGTGTTTGATTTTTTTACAATTTAATTATAATGTGTTTTGGTACAGCCTTCTCTGTGTTCAACCTCTCTGGAGTTCTTTGGACTTCGGAGTGTCTGTCATTCCAGATTGTGAAAGTTTTCAGCCATTATTGCTTTAAATATTATTTGTTTCCTCTTTATTTCTTTTTTTTTTCTCTTTAGATTCACTTATTAAAGTTCTGTTAATAACAAGGTGGAGGAATAGATGGACGTGCACTCATATTCTCCTCTGAGAACACCAAAATCTAAACTAACTGTTGAACAACGATTGACAAGAGGATTCTGGAACCCACCAAGTTATAAAAAACAAACAAACAAACAGATATCCCACATCCAAGGACAAAGGAGAAGCTGAAACAAGATGGTATGAGCGCACAAACACGTTAAAATAAATCCCACATCGGCCAGGGTAGGTGACCCACAAATTGGAGAACAATAATACAAAAGACTTTCTCACACTGTTGCAAATGCTCTAGGCTTCACATCAAATATTCCAACCTCTGGACCCAGGAAAGATACTGAGAATGCTGAGAGAATCTGACTTTAAAGGTCAACATGATTTGGTTTCAGAACATCCACAAGACTGGAGGAAACAGACACTTGTAAGAAAAAAGTAAAACTTTGTGTGAAATAAGACTCAGGGGAAAGGAGCAGGGACCCCACAGAAGACTGAACCAGACCTTCCTGTGAATGTTTGAGGTTCTTTTGCAGAGGTTTAGGTCAACAGAATTCTGCTGGAGGGGGAAGGGCACTAGTATCAACAGTCCTTGGAAGTCCGTATTGGCATAAATTCTCTTGCAGTTCACCAATAGCCCTACCATAGAACTTGTAGACTCCAGGACTGGGTTGCCTCAGGAAAAACATCTAACAAGGAGGGAGCAGAGTCCCACCTTCAGCAGACAACTGAAATAAAGACTTACTGAGCAAGGTTCTGCCCACCAGAGTGAGACCCAGGTTTCCACATAACCAGTCTGTCCCATCAGGAAGCTTGAATAAGCCTCTTATCCTCATCCATCAGAAGGCAGACAGAACAAGCAAACACTACAGTCCCAGAGGCTTCAGAATGAAAATCACAATCAAAATACTGACCAAAATGATGACATGGATCACAGCTTTGTCAGGGCCAAAGGGCTTTCATAACTCAATGAAGCTATGATAAAATGTGGTCGATCAGAGAAGGAAGTGGCAAACCACCCTAGTATTCTTTCCTCAAGAACCTCATAAATAGTGTTCAGTTCAGTTCGGTCACTCAGTCATGTCTGACTCTGCAACCCCATGAACTGCAGCATGCCAAGCCTCCTTGTCCATCACCAACTCCTGGAGTTTACCCAAACCCATGTCCATTGAGTCAGTGATGCCATCCAACCATTTAATCCTCTGTTGTCCCTTCTCTTCCTGCCCTCAATCTTTCCCAGCATCAGGGTCTTTTCAAATGAGTCAGCTCTTCGCATCAGGTGGCCAAAGTATTAGAGTTTCAGCTTCGACATCAGTCCTTCTAATGAACACCCAGGACTGATGTCCTTTAGGGTGGACTGGTTGGAACTCCTTGCAGTCCAAGGGACTCTCAAGAATCTTCTCCAACACCACAGTTCAAAACCATGAACTCTTCAGTGCTCAGCTTTCTTTATAGTACACTCTCACATCCATACATGACCACTGGAAATACCATAGCCTTGACTAGACTGACCATTGTTGACAAAGTGCTGTCTCTGCTTTTTAATATGCTGTCTACTTTGGTCATAACTTTCCTTCCAAAGAGTAAGTGTCTTTTAATTTCATGGCTGCAATCACCATAAATAATATGAAAAGACAAAAAATATGACATTGGAAGATAAGTTCCCCAGGCCGTGGATGTCCAATATGCTACTGGGGAAGAGCAGAGAAAAAGCTCCAGAAAGATAGCTGGTTCAAAGTGGAAAGGATGCTCAGTTATGGATGTGTCTGGTAGTGAAAGTAAAGTACAATACTGTTAGGAAAAATATTGCATAGAAACTTTGAATGTTAAGTCCTTGTATCAGTGTAAACTGGATGTGGTCAAGTAGGAGATGGTAGGATTAAATATCTACATTTTAGGAATCAGTGAACTAAAATGCATGGTTGAAGTTAATTAAGATGATTATATATCTACTACTGTGGGGAAGAATCACTTAGAAGAAATGAAGTGGCCCTCAGAGGCAATAGAAGAGTTTGAAATGCAAATATGCTGCAATCTGAAAAAAAAAATGACAGAGTGATCTTGTTTTGTTTTCATGGCGAAATCCAGGCTTAATTGAGGTAAGTGGGGAAAACCACTAGGCCATTTAGGTATAACATAAATCAAACCCCTTTTGATTATACAATAGAGATAATGAATAGATTTAAAGGATTAGATCAGAAAAAGAAGGTGTCTGAAGAACAATGGACAGAGATTTGTAACATTTTAGAAGAGGCTGTGACCAAAACCACCTCCAAGAAAAAGAAAAAAAAATGCAGAGTGGTTGTCTGGGGAGACCTTACAAATAGGTGAGAAAAGAAGAGAAGTGAAAAGAAAGGTAAAGATATACACAATCAAGTGCATATCTCCAGAGAATAGTGAGCAGAGATAACAAAGCTTTCTTGTGTGAACAGTGCAAAGAAATAGAGTAAAACAGTAGAATGGGAAAGATATGTACATGTCTTTCTCTTAAAGAAAATGGGAGGTGTCAAGGGAAACTTTCATGCAAGGATGGACACAATAAAGGACAGAAATGGCAAGGACCTAACAGAAGCATAAGAGTTTAAGAGGTGGCAAGAATGCACAAAAGAATTATACAGAAAGGGTCTTAAGGTCTGAGATAACCACTATGTTGTGATCACTCACCTAGAGCCAGATATCCTGGAGTGTGTACTCAAGTGGACCTTAGGAAGATTTACTACAAGCAAAGCTAGTGGAGGTGATGGAATTCCAGCTGAGCTATTTACAATCCTAAAAGATGATGCTGGTAAAGGGCTGCACTCAATATGTAAGCAAATTGGAAAACTCAGCCATGGTTACAGGACTCTAAAAAGGTTAGTTTTCATTCCAAATTCAAATAAAGGAAATGCCAAAGAATGTTCAAACTACCATAAGATAGTATGTATTTCACATGCTAGCAAGGTAACACTCAAAATCCTTCAAACTAGGTTTCAACAGTATGTGAGCTGAGCACTTCCAGAAGCACAAGCCAGATTTTGAAAAGACAGAGGAACCAGAAGTCAAATTACCAACATCCGCTGGATCATAGAGAAAGCAAGGGAGTTCCAGAAGAACATCTACTTCTGTTTTATGAACAAGGCTAAAGCCTTTGATTGTGTGGATCACAACAAACTGTGGAAAATTCTTAAAGAGATGGGAATACCAGACTACTTTACCTTCTCAGGTCCCCTGAGAAACCTATATGCAAGTTAAGAAGCATGTGCAACTAGAAGTGGAACAAGGGACTGGTTCAAAATTGATAAATCAAGGATGTATATTGTCCTGCTGCTCATTTAACTTCTATGCAGAGCATATCACATAAAATGCCAAGTTGGACATGTCAGAATCAAGATTACTGGGAGATATATAAACAAGCTCCGATACGCAGATGATACCACTCTAATGGCAGAAAGTGAGAAACTAAAGATCCTCTTGATGTGGGTGAAAGAGGAGAGTGAAAAAGCTGGCTTATAACTCAGTGCTCAAAACCTAAGATCATGGCATCTTATCTCATCACGTAGTGGCTAATAGATGGGGGAAAAGTGAAAACAGTGACAGATTTTATTTTCTTGGGCTCCAATGTCACTGCATACAATGACTGCAGCCATGAAGTTAAAAGACCCTTGCTGCTTTGAAGGAAAGTTATGAAAAACAAAGATAGTATTTTAAAAATCAGAGATATCACTTTCCTGATGGAAGTCCATATAGTCAAAGCTATAGTTTTCCCATTAGTCATGTACTGATATGAAAGTTGGACCATTACAAAGGCTGAGCATTGAATAATTGATGATTTCATATGGTGCTGGAGAAGACTCATGAGATTCCCTTAGACAGCAAGGAAATCAAACCAGTCAATCCTAAAAAAAATTAACCTGATTATTTATTGGAAGGATTAATGCTGATGCTGAAGCACCAATATTTGGCCACCTGATGAAAACAGTCAGCTCACTGGAAAAGGCCCTGATGCTGGGAAAGACTGAGGGCAAGATGAGAAGGTGGCAACAGAGGATGAAGTGGTTGGATGGCATCATCAACACCATGTACACGAGTTTGAGCAAACTCTGGGAGATAGTGAAAGACAAAGAAACCTAGAGTGCTGTAGTCCCTATGGTCACAAAGAGTTGGACACATCTTAGTGACAGAATAGTAACACCAACTCTTTTTTTTGTGATGTTGTTCTACTTGGAAGTCCATAATTCTCTATCTCTTACAATAGTATCTGCATTTGAATATGTGGTCTCTGCCACAATTTTCAGGTTTTCTTTGACAGAGTGTTTTTCACCAGTCAACTCAGTTTGTGTTTTGGATATGTCTTCTGCTTACTATTGGCGAGGTGGAGCTTGGTTCCGTTTTTTAACTAAGCAACTGTTTTAGCTTAGTTGCAGCAAAGCTGTTTAGTTTAGGTTGGTGGTTGTAGGTTATGCCACTGTATGAGAATATCTAGATAAGACTGTTGGCCTTGTTCCCTGATAAATGACTCTGAGGTATGGTCTTCATGATTTTCTAGATTCGCTGGTCAGGCTTCTTATTCATTTGGGACTGTGCATTATATTCAGCAATAGATGACACTATGTATTACCTTCCCTGAGCTGGTAGGCAGTAAAATGAAATGCAGTACCTACACAGCTTATGTTTGTGGGCTCAAAGCAGGAAAAAACATACACTGAATATCCTTGTTATGTAAGGCCACTGATTTTGTTTTGCAAACAGCTAAACATACCAGCTATGTTCTCTATTCAATTGCCACTATAATTAAAGCAGTTTGATGGACTATGCAGCTTTCTGTGTGCCCCACTAAGTTTCCACCTTTGGACAATCTAAAGATTGTATTCAACAATAAATGCAGCTATGGATTAGTTTTCCTTTCTGGGCATAGTTATACAAGCAGCTCCAAGCCAACTTAAGCTGCACATTCCTGGGTCACACGGGATCATTCACTTTGCTCTCAGAGGAATCTTCTCTGCTCTTTCATCTCATGACTCCAGAGTTCCTGGATTATGCAGTTTCCAGGTGTTCTCACCAGCTATTCCTTACACATTGATCTAAGGTCTATGCTTCACAGTGGGTGAGGTTATGACTCAGGTTCCTGCATAGGCAGGACTGGAAAAGCTCCCTTAACAAAAGACCCCTATTTTCCCAAACAGGCTGACTGTTGGTGACAGGCCAGGAGCTGTGATCCTCAGTGCGTTCACCTTTTCTGCTTGGTTTTGGTTTTGTTGTTGTTCGGTCATTAAGTCTTGTCTGACTCTTTGTGACCTCATGGACTGCAACATGTTAGGCTCCTCTCTCCTCCACTATTCTCCCAGAGTTTGCTCAAATGCATATCCATTGAGTTGGTGGTGCTAACCATCTCTTCTTCTGCTGCCTCTTTGTCATTTTGCCTTCAATCTTTCCCAGCTTCAGGGTATTTTCCAATGAGTCTGCTCTTCATATCAGCTGCCCAAAGAAGTGGAGCTTCAGCAACAGTTCTTCCAATAAATATTCAAGATATATTTATTTTAGGATTAACCAGTTTGATGGAGATTTGCAGTTCAAGGGACTCTCAAGAGTCTTCTCTGGACCCACAATTCAAAAGCAACAATTCTTTGTTGCTCAGCCTTCTTTATGGTCCAACTCTCACATCCATACATGACTACTGGAAGAAAAAAAAAAAACATAGCTTTGATTGTACAGACATTTGTTGACAAAGTGATATCTCTTTTTAATATGATATCTAGATTTGTCACAGGTTTCCCCCCCCCCCAAGGAACGAGTGTTTTTTAATTTCATTGCTGCAGTCACCATCTCCAGTGATTTTGGAGCCCAAGAAAATGAAATTTGTCACTGCTCCCACCTTCCTTCCCCCATTTGCCATGAAGTGATGGGACCCGATGTAATGATAATAGGTTCTGAATTTTGAGCTCTAAGCCAGCCTTTTCAATCTCTGTTTTGACTCTCATCAAGAGTCTCTTTAGTTCCTCTTCACTTTCTACCTTTAGAGTAGTATCCTCTGCATATCTAATGTTATTGATATTTCTCCTGGAATTCTTGATTCCAGCTTGTGCTGTGAGCATACCAGAATCCAAGACTAGCAAAATTCTTTAATTATGGACATGGTTAGGAGGACCCGTGTTTCACTGAGTTCCTTGTTCAGACTGCACCTCTGATTTGGTTCTACAGTTGAGCAAAGCCACTTGTTGGGAGTTATACTTACACTGTGCAGGTAGGAACTCAGTCTGCCAAAATCCATGTGCTTGTTGTTGGAATATCTTTCCACATCACAATCAGATTCACAGTGATTAAGCCTTACAGATTTCCATATAATCTTCATTGAGTATAACCACATTACAGATTTGCACTAATTGATCCACAATACTGCTTCTGCTGCTGCTAAATCACTTCAGTCGTGTCAGACTCTGTGTGACCCTATAGACGGCAGCCCACCAGGCTCCCTCATCCCTGGGATTCTGCAGCCAAGAACACTGGAGTGGGTTGCCATTTCCTTCTCCAGATCCACATTACTAGAGTGCTGTATTTCACCTCTGGTCTCTATTCTTACAGGAGAAACAATTGGCTCAGGGAAGACTTCTCAGTATGACTCTGCCATCCTGCTGGAAGAGCAGTACAGTCAGCATGGAATAATTTTTATTACTTTTCTAATGCAGTCTTTCTTGGTCTCAGTGTTGTCTTGTCCATAAACAGTTGTTAGTTTTTCTTCGTGTGAAGGGACAGCCTATCTCTTATAGCCAGGAACAACCTATGTCATCATCCTGGTGACATCAGTCCTGGAACTTTTGCATTATTAACTTTTCTTTGGAGACAGCAGATTCTATACAGTAGTGGTACCACTCTATATCTCCTCAAGAATTAATGATTGCCAATCTGCCTTCATTTATATCTGCTGCAAGACCTACTAGTATTACTGCATATTCTGTTTGTTTTCAATCATCAAAATGCCTGACAAACTGATTTTTATCAAAAGTACACAAGCAACTCAACAGAAGAAAATAAAGTTGTCAGTACATGGTACTGAAATAATTCAACCTTTATAGGTTACAAAATGATCTTGAACTTAAATATAACACTTTCTAAAAATATTAACTCAAAATGCATCAAAGAATGATATATAAATAGTAAAAGTTTCAAACTTTTCAATAAAACATCAGAGAACAATATTCAGAACCTAGGCTTTGATAAAGTATTCTTGCATGCAAGTATGGCTCAAAAAATTAATCATACTTCATCAATATAAAAATTTTGTTATTTGAAAGACACTGTTAAGAAAATGAAGATTATAAGTTGTAGTTTGGGTGCAAATATTTGAGGACCATAAAGTCATCAAAGGATTGGGATCTAGAATATATAAAGAACTATCAAAACTCAAATCTGGGTGGCTAATAGACACATGAAAAGATGCTCAAAATCATTAATTACTAAATAAATGCAAATCAAAACTGCAGTGAATTATCACCTCAAACCAGTCAGAATGGCTATCATCAAAAAGTGTACAAATAATAAATGTCAGAGAGGGTGTGAAGGGAAGGAAACCCTTCTGCACTGTTAGGAATATAAGTTGGTACAAGCACTATGGAGAACAGTATGTGGTTACCTAAAAAACTAAAAATAGAGCTATCATATGAACCTGCAGTCACACTCCTGGGCATATGTCTGGATAAAATCATAACTCTGAAAGATACATGCACCCCAATGTTCATAACAGCACTATTTATATTACTCTCCTATTAAACATAATGAAATAATGCCATTTGCAGCAACATGTATAAACCTAGGGATTGTAATACTGAATGAAGTAAGTTGGATAGAGAAAGACAAATATCTTATGACATCACTCATATGTGGAATCTAGACAAATACTAAAAATGAATTTACTTACAAAACAAGAATAGAATCACAGACATAGAAACAAATTTATGGTTACCAAAGGAGAAGTGTTAGATGGGACAAATTAGAAATTTGGGCATAACATATACCTACTACTAAATATAAACTTGACAAGCAACAAGGACCTACAGTATATGTATTACATATATATATGTAGATGTATAAACGATATACTTGGCTGTATGTCTGAAACTAACACAACATTGTAAATCAGTTTATACTTCAGTGGAAAAAAGTACAATAATTTAAAAAACACAGTAGTTAAAGGAAATAAAAGACAATCCAATTAAAAAATAGGCAAAATCAAAGAAAAGACAATTCACTGAATGGGATATAAAGATGGTAAATAAGTACAACTTTTTAAAATGAACATGAAGAAAATGAAAATTAAAACTACAATGACATATCAGCACAAACTTTTTAAATTCAGCAAATTAAAAAAAATATCAAGATAAAATGTTGTGGATGTGAAGAAATTGGACCACTCATAGATATCTACTTAGAATGTAAAATTGTACATTTTACTATGGAATGTACCACTTTATAAAACAGCTGGAGAGTTTCTTAGAAAACTAAGCATGAAATTCTCATACAACTAGCAATTATACTCATGAACATTTATTCCATAGGCATGAAATTTTTTGTGACACTATGGACTGTTACCTGCCAGGCTCCCCTGTCCATGGGATTTTCCTGGCAAGAATATTGGAGTGGATTGCCATGCCCTCCTCCAGGGGGTCTTCCCAACCCAGAGACTGAACCTTTTTGTGTCTCCTGACTTGTCAAGTGGGTTTTTGGTTTATTTGTTTGTTTGTTTGTTTACCATACTGCCACCTGGGAAGTCCAATTACCATTTATAACCATACAATATATCCATTTTGTCCACATCCCAACCAACTTCCCCTTTGATAATCCCTTATGTCCTCTGTATCTGGATTTTGTTTCTTTGTTTGTTTTGTTTATCATTTTTAAGCCCACAAACGAGTGAAATAATATATTTAGTATATATTTTTCCTTCTGACTTTTTTCACTTAACATATTACGCTCAAGGTCCATCCATGTTTTCTCAAATGGCAAGGTTTCATTATTTTATAGCTGAGCTGTCTTCCATTGTATGTATAAAATGCATCTTCTTTAATTATCTACCCTCAAAAGAACACAGGTTCTTTCCATATCTTGAATACTGCAAACAATGCTGTAATGAAAACAGGAGTGAGTATATCTTTCTAAATTAGTGTTTTTAAATTCTGTGTATAAATATGCAGAAGTGGAGTGGCTGGATTATATTGGAGTTCTAGTCATAATTTTTGAAGACTCTCCATATTGTTTTCTATTGTAGATGGATCAATTTACATTTCTATCAGCAATGCAAACAGGGTCTCTTTTTGCCATCTCTCTAACTTTTGCTACTTCTTATCATTTTAATAATAGCCATTTGAACATGTTTAAGATAATATCTTAATGTGCTTTTCATTTTTAGTTTCCTGGTAAGTGATGTTGAAAATATTTAATGTGTTTTTTGGCAATCTGTATGTCTTCTTTGGAAAAATGTCTGAGTTATTTACACATTTTTATATAAACATTTTATTGGATAAATGATTTGCAAAAAAACCTCTTCCAGTCAGTGGGGTGTTTTTGTTTGTTTTAATGATGGTTTCCTTCACTTTGTGGTAGCCTTTTACGCTGATATTAGGGCTTCCCTGGTGGCTCAGAGGTTAAAGCTTCTGCCTGCAATGCGGGCTACCTGGGTTCGATCCCTGGGTCGGGAAGATCCCCTGGAGAAGGAAATGGTAACCCACTCCAATATTCTTGCCTGGAGAATTCCATGGACGGAGGAGCCTGGTGGGCTACAGTCCACGGAGTCACAAAGAGTTGGACACAACTGAGTGACTTCACTTCACTTTACTCTGATATAGTGTAATTTTTGAATTTTTGCTTTTGTTGCACTTGCCTTTGGAGTCAGTTCCACGAAAATATCACTAAGAATGAAGTCAATGAAGTTACAACCTATGTTTTTAGTTTGTTTGTTTATATCTTTATAATTGTATCTGTCGTTGCAGAAGCGATATAATCACATCAAAAATATGAAAATAAGAAACATAAAATCAAAATCACACACAATCCCTCAATCTAACAATGGCTCATTTGGCAAGAATTAACTCTTAAACTTTTTTGTATAATTGCATATAATTTTTCAAATTGGTTTGTTTTCCAAAACAGATATAAAATATACATGGTACAAATTTTGAAAATAAAGAGAATGGTGTATTAAATAATAAAGCAAGCTTCCCTCCAAGCATATATTTAGGCCTCCAGTCTTAATGCTGCCCCCTCAGTCACTATTACCAGCTAATTTTCTTCCATGTGTAGCCTACCAAATAATTTTATATGCATAAATAAATCGTCTATTCTCCATTGTCAGCACACTATTATTATTATTTACAAAGTTTTACTTTACTGTGTATACTGCTTGTACCTTGCTTTTTTTAACTTAACTTTCATATTACTTTGAGATACTTCAACATGTAGTGCCTTTTTTCTGTTCTATTTATTTATTAAATATTGAAATATAATTGAATATTACAACTAAATTACAATGGTGTATTAATTTCAGTGTACAGTAAAGCTATTCAATTATACATATATTTTTTTTTCCAATTTATTTTCCCATGCAAGTTATTACAGAGTATTGGGTAGAATTCCTTGTGCTATATAGTAAGTTCTTGATGATCATCTATTTTATGTATAGTAGCATATATATGTTAATCCAAAAGACTTAGAAAACAAGCTTATGGTTACCAAATGGGAAAGGCAGAGGGAATGGATGAATTAGGAGTTTGGGGTTAATGCATACAGCCTATACTTTATTCTATGAACTTTATGGTTTCAGGACATACATATAAGTGTTAATCCATTTTGAGCAAATTTTCAGTGTGGTTTAAGATAGAGATATAGGTTAATTCTTTAGCATGTGGCTGTCCAGGTTTCCCATCATCATTTATTGAAGAGACTGCCTTTTCTCCATTGTATATCCCTTGATCTTTTGACATAAATCAATTTTCCATACACATGTGAGTTTATTTCTTTGTTCTCAGTTCTGTCCCATTCATATATATGTCTGCTATTGTGCCAAAAACATGCTGTTTTGTTTAGAATAACTTTGTAGTATAGCTTGAAATCAGGTAGTGAGATGTATCCAGCTATGTTTTTCCTTCTAAAGATGGTTTTGTTATTGGAAATGCTTTGTGGTCCCATGCAATTTTTAGAATTATTATTATTATTTTTTAGTTCATTAAAATATGTTATGGGATTTTGGTAGGAATTGCTTTGAATCTGTAGATGATTTGAGGTAGTATGGACATTTTAGCAGTATTAATTTTTCTAAAACATGAGCACAGAATATCTTTTCATTCATGCATGTCTTCTTCAATTTTTGATTATTGTCTTAGAGTTTTAGAGGACAGATCTTTCACCACCTTAGTTAAACATAGTCCTAAGTATTTCTTTGTGTTGGATTCAATTGTAAGTAGGATTGTTCTCTTAATTTTGCCTTCTCTTAGTTATTACTATATAGAAACACAGCATATTTTTACATATTGGTTTTGTATGTTGCAAATTGCTGAAGTTATTTATTAGTGCTATCAATATTTTTGTAGAGGCATTATGAATTTCTCTATCTGCCTGCAATGTGGGAGACCTGAGTTCGATTCCTGGGTCAGGAAGATCTTTTGGAGAAGGAAATGGAAACCCTCTCCAGTATTCTTGCCTGGAGAATCCCATGGACAGAGGATTTTGGTGGGCTGCAGTTCACGGGGTGGCAAAGAGTCAGACATGACCGAGAGACATCACTTATGATTTTTTCTATACAGTATCATGTCATATGTGAACAGTGACAGCTTCACTTCTTACTTTCTGATTTGAATGGTATTTTTATAGCTTAATTTCTGATTTCTGTGGTTAGATCTTCTACTTTTAAGTTAAATAAAAGTAGTGTGAGTGAGTATACTTTTGTTCCTGATCTGGGAGGAATGCCTTCAGCTCTTCACTGTTGAGCATGATGTTAACTCTGAATTAGTCATACATTGCTTTGATTATGTTGAGGTATATTTTTTACTATATTTGTTTTGTTAAAAGTTGTTTTTATCATAAGTGAATTTTGACTATTAGTAAGTTCTTCTGTGTCTATTATTCATTTTGTTAATGTGTTGTATCCTATCTCTATGACACATCCCATTTGATCATGGTGTATGATTACTTTAATGCATTGTTGAATTCAGCTTCATAGATATTTTGTTGAGAATTTTTCCATATATGAGTATCAAAAATATATGCTTGTGGTTTTTTTTGGGTGTGTGTGTGCTGTATATTTCTGATTTGAATATCAGAGTAATAATGTCACTGTAAAATATATTCAGGAGCAGTCCTTCTTCAAAATTTTTCAAAAGTTTGATAAAGACAGATATTAAATCTGTGAGTGTTTTCATAGATCACATCAGTTAAATCATCTGATCCTGTACTTTTGTTGTTAGAAGGTTGTTGATTAACTATTCAGTTCCCTATGACTCATTGATCTATTCAGATTTTCTTTTTTTTTAATTTTCTAAACTTTATTATTATTACTTTTATTTTACAATATTGTATTGGTTTTGCCATACATCAACATGAATCCGCAATGGGTGTACACGTGTTCCCAATCCTGAACCCCCCTCCCACCTCCCTCCCCATACCATCCCTCTGGGTCATCCCAGGGCACCAGCCCCAAGCATCTTGCATCCTGCATCAAACCTGGACTGGCAATTCGTTTCACATATGATAATATACATGTTTCAGTGCCATTCTCCCAAATCATTCCACCCTTTCTCTCTCCCACAGAGTCCAAAAGACTGTTCTATACATCTGTGTCTCTTTTGCTGTCTCGCATACAGGATTATCACTACCATCTTTCTAAATTCCATATATATGCGTTAGTACTCAGATTTTCTAAACTCCATGATTCAAACTTGTATACTTCTAGAAACATGTTCATTTTTTTTTTTTAGGTTGTCTACTTTTGGACATAATTTTTTTAGCATTATTTTATAATCCTTTGTATTTCTGTAGTATCAGTTGTAACTCCTTCTCTTTCATTTGGATTTTACTTATTTGAGACCTCTCTTTTTCTCTTGTTTACTTTAGTTAAAGACTTCTAACTTTTAAAATATATTCTCACAGAGTCAGCTTTTTATTTTATTAGGTTATTTTTCTATTGCCCTTGGACTCTATTTCATGTATTTTCACATGTTTATTTTTTCTAGTAATTTTGGAATTTTTTTCTACTTAGGTAAAAAATTATATTGGTAATTTGAGATTATTTTGTTTCTTAATGCAGACCTGGATTGATATGGACTCCTCTCTTAGAATTACTGCTGTATCCCACAGGTTTGGGTATGTTATCATTCTGTTTTCATTATCTTTAGGTATTTCTGTTTTTTTTTTTTTTTTTTTACCAAAAAAGAGATGTTTATTATGAATTATGTTGTTCTTGTTCAGTTGCCCATTCATGTCTGACTCTTTGAAACCCCATGGACAGCAAATCAGGCCTCTCCATCCCTCACCATCTCGCAAAGTTGGTCCATATTCATGTTTGTTGCATCAGTGATGCCATCCAGCCATTTCATCCTCTGATGCCCTCTTCTCCTTCTTCCCTCAATCTTTCCCAGCATCAGGGATTTTCCAGTGAGTTGGTACTTCCCTGGTGGCTCAGATGGTAAAGCGTCTGTCTACAATGCAGGAAACCCGGGTTTGATCCCTGGGTCAGGAAGATCCGCTGGAGAAGGAAATGGCAATCCATTTCAGTACTATTGCCTGGAAAATCCGATGGACAGAGGAGCCTGATAGGCTACAGTCCATGGGGCCGCAAAAAGTTGAACATGACTGATCGACATTCCTGTAAATCTTTCCTGTAATCCCTGGCTCTTCGCATAAGGTGACCAAAATACTGGAGCTTCAGCTTCAGCCTCAATCTTTCCAATGAGTACTCAGAGTTGATTTCCCTTAAGATTGACTGGTTTGATTTCCTTTTTGTCCAATGGACGTTAGGCAGTCTTCTCCAGCAGCACAGTTCAAAGGTATCAATTCTTTGGTGCTCTGCCTTCTTTATGGCCCAGCACTCACAAGTATACATGACCATAGTCTTGGTCTATACAAACCTTTGTTGGCAGAATAATGTCTCTGCTTTTCAACACACTGTCTAGGTTTGTCATAGATTTCCTGCCAAGAAGCAATAATCTTCTGATTTCATGGCTGTAGTCCCCACCCACAGTGATTTTTGAGCCCAAGAAGAAGAAATCCATCACTACTTCCATGTTTCCCCTTTCAATTTGCTATTAGGTAAAGATGTCCGATGTCATGATCTTTGCTTATTTGTTTGCTTGTTTTTAATATTTAGCTGTAAGCTGGTTCTTTCACTCTCCTCCTTTACCCTTATCAAGAGGCTCTTTAGCTCTTCTTCACTTTCTGCCATTAGAGTGATTATCACCTGCATGTCTGCCTATCTTGATTCCAGTTTGTAACTCATCCAGCCCAACATTTCTCATGGTGTGTTCAGCATATAGATTAAACAAACTGAGTGACAACAGACAGCCTTGTCATACTCCTTTCTCAAGCTTGAACCAATCAGTTGTCCAATACAGTGTTCTAACTTTTGTTTCTTGACCCACATACAGGTTTCTCAGGAGACAGGTAATAAGATGGTCTTATAATCCCAACACTTTAAGAGTTATCGACAGTTTGTTATGATCCACACTGTCAAAGGCTTTACCTCTGATGAAACAGAGGTAGATGTTTTTCTGGAATCCCCTTGCTTTTTCTATGAGTCAGCAAATGTTGGCAATTTTATCTCTGGCTCCTCTTTCTTTTCTAAACTGAGCTTGGACATCTGAAAGTTCTTGGTTCACATAATGCTGAAGTCTATCATGCATGATTTTAAGCATGACCTTGCTAGCATGGGGGATGAGTGCAATTGTCCGATGGTTAGCAAATACTTTAGTACTCTCCTTCTTGGGGATTGGGATGACTATTGACCTTTTCCAGTCCTGTGGCCACTGCCAGGTCTTCCAGATTCCTGACACATAGAATACAACAACTTGATGGCCTCATCCTTTCGGGTTTTGAATAGTTCTGCTGGAATTTCATTGTGTCCACTAGCTTTATTAACAGCTGTACTTCCTAAGGCCCACTTGACTTCACACTCCAGAATATCTGGCTCTGGGTGACTAATCACATCATTGTAGTAACCTGGTTCTTCATAAAAATCTTATTTTTGTAAAGTTCTTCTATGTATTCTTTCTATCTCTTCTTGATTTCTTCAGCATTCTACTAGGTCTCTACCATTTTTGTCCTTTATTGTGCCCAGCTTTGTGCGAAATATTCCCTTAAGGTTTCCAATTTTCATGAGGAGATCTTTAGTCATTCCCCTTCTGTTGTTTTCTTCTAGTTTTAGACACTGTTCACTGAAGAAGGCCTTCTTGTCTCTTTGTGCTATTCTTTGGAACTCTGCATTTAGTTGATCATACCTTTCCCTTTCTCTTTTGCTCTTCACTTATCTTCTCTCTTCAACTATTTGTAAAACCTCCTCAGATAATCCCTTTGCCTTCTTGCATCTCTTTTTCTTTGGGATGGTTTTTTCCACTGTCTCTTGTACAATATTATGGACCTCTGTCCATAGTTCTTCAGGCACACTGTTAATTAGATTCAATTTATTGTGGAGAAGGGGCTTTACATGATTGACTGGTATGATCTACTTCTAACAGAATCTCAAGAGTCTTCTCTAGCACAATACAAAATCATCTATTCTTCAGTGCTTGGCATTCTTTATGGTCCAACTCTCACATTCATGCATTACTACTGGGAAAAACATGGCTTTGACTATAATGACGTTTGTCGGCTAGGTGGTGCTTATGCTTTTATTATGCTGTTTAGATTTGTTACAACTTTCCTTCCAAGGAGAAAGTGCCTTTTAAATTCATTGTTGGAGTCACCATCTGCATTGATTTTAGAGCCCTAGAAAATAAAATCTGTCACTGTTTTTTCTTTTTCCTCATCTATTTGCCATGAAGTGATAGAACTGGATGCCATGATCTTAGCTTTTTGAACTTTAAGTTTTAAGTCAGTTTTTTCACTCACCTCTTTTACCCTCATTAAGAGGCACTTTAGTTCCTCTTTGCTTTATGCCATTAGAATGGTATCATTAGCACATCTGAAGTTGTTGATATTTCTCCTGGTAATCTTGATTCAAGTTTGTGATTCCTCCAGCCTAGCATTACACATGATGTACTCAGCACACAAGTTAAATAAGCAGAGTGATGATATACAGCCTCGACATACTCCTTTCCCAATTTTGAACCAGTCCGTTGTTCCATGTCTGATTTGAACTGTTGCTTCTTGACGTGCATAAAGGTTTCTCAGGAGGCAGGTAAGGCAGTCTGGTATCTCCATCTCATTAAGAATTTTCCTCTGATGTGATCCATACAATCAAAGGCTTTAGCATAATCAGTGAAGTCAAAGGCTTTAGAATAATCAGTTAATCAGAAATAGAATTTTTTTCCCTCAAAGATCCTTTGCTTTTTCTATGATCCAATTGCCAACATCTGCTGGATCATGGAAAAAGCAAGAGAGTTCCAGAAAAAACATCTATTTCTGCTTTATTGACTATGCCAAATCTTTTGACTCTGTGGATCACAATAAACTGTGGAAAGTTCTGAAAGAGATGGGAATACCAGACCACCTGACCTACCTCTTGAGAAATCTGTATGCAGGTCAGGAAGCAACAGTTAGAACTGGACATGGAACAACAGAGGCCACCTCATGCAAAGAGTTGACTCAATGGAAAAGACTCTAATGCTGGGAGGGATTAGAGGTAGGAGGAGAAGGGGACGAACAGAGGATGAGATGGCTGGATGGCATCACTGACTCGATGGACGTGAGTCTGAGTGAACTCCGGGAGTTGGTGATGGACATGGAAAGCTGGCGTGCTGTGATTCATGGGGTCTCAAAGATTTGGACACGACTGACCGACTGAACTGAACTGAATGAATATTAACAATCTGATCTCTGGTTGCTCTGCCTTTTTGGAATCCAGCTTGTGCACTTGGAAATTCTCAGTTCATGTACTGCTGAAGACTAGCTTGAAGGTATTTGAGCATTACTTTGCTCACATGTGAAATGAGTGCAATTGTGTAGTAGATTTTTAAGTTACTCTGCATTAAAATATTACTTGTTTAATTATAATGTGTCTGTATGTGGTTCTCCATAATTTTATCTTATTTGAAAATCTGGGTTTCCTGGAAATGTATGACTGTCTTCTTTCCCAGATTAAGACTGTTTTCAGTCATTATTTCTTCAAATAATTATTTCGCGGTCTTTCCCTCTTCTCCTCATGGGACTCCTGTACTGGGAATATTATTATACTTGATGTTGTCCTAGACATTTCTTAATGTATCTTCACTTTTTAAAATTGGTTTTGCTTTTTGATGTTCCATCTGGTTTATTTTTATTGCTTTGTCTTTCAGCTCACCGATTTGTTATTTTACTTCATTCAGGCTTCTGTTCAACCTTTTAAGTGTATTTTCAATTTATATCTTCTATTTGGTACTTCCTTATATTTTCAGTCTCTTTGTTGAACTCTCACTGTGTTTAAATATCCTTCTCCTGAGTTTGGTGAGCATATTTAAGAGTATTATTATTATTTGCTTTGTATTACTTAGGCTATTTTATTTGATTTATTAATTTTTTGAGTGGAATAGTGTTTTTTTTTGTTTGTTTGTTTTGTTTGAAATATATTCCTCTATCTCCACATTTTGAGTGACTACATTTTTCTTCATGTATGAAAAAAAGCAGCTGCACTTCCCATTCTTGAAATAATTGTCTTGTGTGGAAGATGATCCATTAAGCCAGAATTGCATTTTCCCCTGACCATCAGAGCCATTTGCTCAAGGAGTATCACTCATGTGGGTAGTCCATGCCTATTGGCTATTGCAGGGCCATAGTTATTGTGCAGAAGGGTGACCAGTGTTAACAGTCTAGAGAGAGGGCATCAAAAATGGTCCACAACAGGTACATGATCAGCAACTTAAAATAATATTGAAAGAATTTCACCAGCTAGCTATTCTTTCTCCAGAAAAGTTTCTAAATGTCTCCTTAGAATCTGTTTTAAGGTCAGTAACTGGATCTCCACTACTTAAAATCTAAGTACTTTTCATATTACTGCCTTTACACTGGATCTCAGGGCAAATGGATCCTTATCTTTGTATGAGCCCTTTTAGAGTGGGTTCTCGATTTTTTACAACTCTGTGATCCTCCAGGACTTAATAGCCATGGATTTCATGGATTTTCAAAACCAGATGTTTTAGGGACTCATCTTTTGGATTTTTGGATCTAAAGGTTGTGGTGCATAATGTGGGACACAACTTGTTCACTTCTCAAGGAAAACTCTATGTTTTGGGTATCCCTTCTATCCATGTGTTACTGCTCTTGAGATGAGGTACCAGGTAAGACCACAACTCTGCATCTTCTACCCATCTTGCATGTCTTTTATCTTTTGTTTTAGAGCGTTGATTATCTAGTTCTCAGTTCTTTTTCAGAAGAAAAATATTCCTTATGTAGCTATCATTTGTTGAGTCAATCAGAGGAGGTGAGTTCAGGGTCTTCCTATGTCACCATCTTGATTCAGCACTGGAGGGTTTCTGTTTTATTCAAGATTGTATATTCTTAGAAGGCAGAAATTTAATCTCAAAATTCGTTTAAAATTTATTACACCAAGTCTAGTAATAGTTATTTATGAATGTGGTAAAAATGAGAATGGATTTGCGTTAAGTAATTAACTGCCATTGGATATCAACTTTATGTAAGATAGTATGGTTACAGAAGTGAGTAACAAGATACTTGAGTTTTTAATTTTACAATGTAACATGGAAAATAGTTTTTCAAGTAAATAAAACAATATAATGTCTTATTAGAAATAGTCACAAGGTGCCATGGGAACTCCCCATCAACAAAGGAATGTGTTTTTAGAGCTAGATAAATCCTTATATAAATAAATTCAACCTTAATAATTAGTATGAATTCTCCAGATTCATTGATGAAATCATGTATGATGTTTGCTATAGTATTTTGCCAGAAGTAAGCACCAGCCAAAAGGGAAAAAAAAAAATAGAAAGAAAAACTAAACAAAGTCCATATCCTGAAAAGTCTGGTATCTTGAATAAATAATTTGGATTTTCATCCCATAAAAACTGGGGAGGCATCCAAGATTGTGAGAAAATGTGAATAAGGGAAAAATAATATGATTTGACCAGGGACTGTTCTGGTTTTTCACATTAGAGTTTCATGCCCTGGGAAACAACTCAGTATCAAGCAAAGTGGGAGTTGGTTGCCCATTTTGGGCATATCAGAATTTTAGCCTTCCAAGGATTGTAAGAAAATGTGAATAAGGGAAAATTAATACGGTTTGACAAAGGACTGTTTATGTTTTTCACATGAGAGTTTCATGCCCTGGGAAAGGTCTCAGTCTCAAGAAAAATGGGACAGTCGGTTGCCCATTATAGGCATATCAGAACTTTAGCCTTAATGATAGCCAGACTGTGGAGGAGTAAAGAGATACTAGAGGCAATAACTAATTGTGAGAGAACTGCAATTCTGATATAAATTATCCTTTGCAGTAAAATCATTTGGGTAAAATTCATTAGTAGTAACTTCAATGGTCTTCTATCACATATATTGGGGGTACTGGGGACTTAAAATTAAATATTATAACTTTATAAGACATTCTGTCTTGATGGCTAACAAACACATGAAAAGATGCTCAACATCACTCATTATTAGAGAAATGCAAATCAAAACTACAATGAGGTACCACTTCACACCAGTCAGAATGGCTGCGATCCAAAAATCTGCAAGCAATAAATGCTGGAGAGGGTGTGGAGAAAAGGGAACCCTCCTACACTGTTGGTGGGAATGCAAACTAGTACAGCCACTATGGAGAACAGTGTGGAGATTCCTTAAAAAATTGCAAATAGAACTACCATATGACCCAGCAATCCCACTGCTGGGCATACACACCGAGGAAACCAGAATTGAAAGAGACACATGTACCCCAATGTTCATCGCAGCACTGTTTATAATAGCCAGGACATGGAAACAACCTAGATGTCCATCAGCAGATGAATGGATAAGAAAGGTGTAGTACATATACACAATGGAGTATTACTCAGCCATTAAAAAGAATACATTTGAGTCAGTTCTGATGAGATGGATGAAACTGGAGCCGATTATACAGAGTGAAGTAAGCCAGAAAGAAAAACACCAATACAGTATACTAACACATATATATGGACTTTAGAAAGATGGCAATGACGACCCTGTATGCAAGACAGGAAAAAAGACACAGATGTGTATAACGGACTTTTGGACTCACAGGGAGAGGGTGGGATGATTTGGGAGAATGGCATTCTAACATGTATACTATTATGTAAGAATGGAATCGCCAGTCTATGTCTGACGCAGAATACAGCATGCTTGGGGCTGGTGCATGGGGATGACCCACAGAGATGTAATGGGGAGGGAGGTGGGAGGGGGGTTCATGTTTGGGAACGCCTGTAAGAATTAAAGATTTTAAAATTAAAAAAAATTAAAAAAAAAATAAAAGGCAGGGGGAAGCAAAAAAAAAAAAAACCTCAACATTCAGAAAAAAAAAAGAAATTATGTTGTTAAAATCATGTTTAACATTGTTGGTAAGTGATTATTTATTTATTTTTTGTATTTCCACAGTTCTCTTAAAGAGCACATTAGAAGACTGACCTTTCATGTCTAAAAGTTGCATAAAATATATAGCTATATATATTTGAGTAATCTTATAAGATATAAATCATAAATATGAAAATATATTTTATTGAATTTGCTTACATGCAAAATTTGTGCATATTTTTTTGCCTGATTTGATTATTTTCACTCAGCTACAATAAGAGTTCTTTGAAAATCAAAATCAAAACATGTATAGAAGTTGATAAGAATAAAATTCAGTAAACTTGGAAATAAGGGAAAAATTGTGGCAGATTAATTTGTAATTGGGTATGTGGTAAAACTCTGAGCCCTAAATGGCTTCACAGTTTAGCATAATTGCAAAGAAGAAAAAAAAAAAAAAAAAAAAAAAAAAAAAAAAAACTCCAGTAGCTGCATTCAAAGATATAGCTGTCATAGGGTCTAGAGAGCAAGGCATAGCAGCCACATTTTACAGCCAATCATCGTACAACACATCAAACCAAATAGAAACACAGAAAAATAAGAAAAAGAGAACTATAAAGTACACAGAAAAAAATGAAAAAAATTTTCAATAGCAACTCCTTGTATATGATTAAAAATATTAAAAGTAAATATATTAAATTCACCCATTAAAAGACAAAGTGGTTGAATAGATTTTTTTAAAAGACCCAAATTATGCTATCTACGGAGACTCACATTAGAATTAAGACCAAATATGCCTTGTAAATAAAGGGATAAATCAAGATAATTTTTTTGAAAAAAGCAAAGAAAACTGAGCTGAGGTGATTGTACATCTTTCAGACAAAATGACTTCTAGTCAAAAACACACAAGTGACTAAAAAGGACATGATATTAAAAGTAATAGCTCTAGATGAAGATAATAATAATTACAAATACATATGCTCCCAACACCAAAGCTCCTAAATATATAGAGCCAACAACAAACATCTGAAGGAATAAATAGTTAAAAAAGCAATTATAATGAAAGAAAGACTTCTGTACTTTACATGTAGTCATGAATAGGTCATCCAAATACAAAATCAATATAGAAACAACAGACTTTGAAGAACACTATATGGCAAATGGAACTAACAGAACAGTCTATAAGACAGCAGGAAAATATTCTCAAGTGATTATGAATCATTCACTGTTAGATTACTTGCTAGCTAACAAAACCAGTCTAAACAAATTAACAAAGACAAATAATTTCAAGTATTTTTCTGAAAACAATAAAGTAAAACTAATAATCAATTAAGAAATAAAACTGGGAAGCATAAATATACACAAATTGAATTAAAAAATCTAATCTTAAAGTCAAAGAACACTGTTGTAACTTCTTTCCACCTTCTATTGCCACAGGCACTCCTCATACACCCCAGTTGTGGCTGCAATGTCCATCTCTGTTCCCAGCCAGAGTGGATAAGTGTGCCAAAATCAGTGAATATTGAGTCCCATGGTCAGTGCAACCAAAGAAGAATGGAAATCTCTCTATACAGCCACAGAAGGAGGAAATTAAATCCTCCATCAGCTTGGTAAACTCTACATCTGTGGAATATCTGAATAGATGTGTTTCCACAATTTAAGGGTAGTCTAGCTTTAATGATTGTGGAATTTGGGAGCAAACACAAATAGGAACTAATCTCTGCAGATGGTGGCTGCAGCCATGAAATTAAAAGACGCTTGCTACTTGGAAGAAAAGCTATAACCAAACTAGACAGCATATTAAGAAACAGAGACATTTCCTTGTCAACAAAGGTCCATATAGTCAAAGCTATGGTTGTTCCAGTAGTCATGTATGGATGTGAGAGGTGAACTATAGAGAAAGCTGGGTGCCAAAGAATTGATGCTTTTGAACTGTGGTTTTGGAGAAGACTCTTGAGAGCCCCTTGGACCACAAGAAGATTCAGTCTATCCTAAAGGAAATCAGTCCTGAATATTCATTGGAAATACTGATGCTGAAGTTGAAACTCCAATAATTTGGCCACCTGATGCGAGGAACGGACTCACTGGAAAAGACCCTGATGCTGGGAAAGATTGAAGACAGGAGGATATGGGGATGACAGATGATGAGATGGTTGGATGGCAACATCAACTTTATAGACATGAGTTTGAGCAAACTCTAAGAGTTGGTGATTGACAGGGAAGCCTGGTGTGCTGCAGTCCATGGGGGTCACAAAAAGTCAGACACGACTGAGCCACTGAACTGAATTGAACATATAATAACTGGACCAGGTCAGAGTTCAAGCTGGCCCCACAGTAACCAAAAACAGATCCAGAGATACTTAGAGGTATTGGAGAGCTTCCTAGGGAGGTGGAATTGGCTGTGGCTCACTATGGGGACAAGGTAACTGACAGCTGAGGCCCCAGGAAATTATTATCATTATTACTATTATGTTTTCATTTTGTTCTGTTGTTTTCTTTTATTTTTAATTGTAACTTTATTTTTTATTTACTCTTTTAGTGTTTTTATTTTCTATACATCGTTTTATTTTATTTTCTACTTTTACTGTAGAAAAGTAAAAGGGTTTTTTTTTTACTTTTCAGTTTTCTTCTCATATTACATTATTTTTGTTTTCTTTTGTTATCTCTTTATTAAGTATATTTTCTATCTTTCTATTCTCATTTTATTTTTTCTATTTCCTATTTTCCCTTTTGTTTTCATTTTTCCTTTGTTTTTGTCTTTTTTATTGTTATTGGTAGTTAATTTTATGCTTTCTTTGCCCTGAATTCTTTAACTTTTTTCTGACTTTGAATTACCTGTTTTTGTAAGTTGAGTTTTTGTTTGTTTTAATGTTTATTTATTCAGTTTCTCCTCCCTTCCATTTTTGTTTTCTCTCTTTGTTTCCTTCTGTTTGTGTTTCTTTTTTATGTGTATGTCTGTTTCATTTTGCTGTTGCCTTTGTATTATGAGTTGTCTTTTTTCATTTTCTATATCTATATCTATATCTATATCTATATCTATATCTATATCTATATATATTTTGTTTTTCTTTTCCATGTCATGCATCTTGTGGGGTCTTTTTTCTCTGGCCAGAGGTTGGGCCTGAGCATCTGGGGTAGGAAAGAAAAATCCAGGATGATGGACCGTCAGAAAATTCCTTGCCCAAAGAACTATTAATTGATGAATGCCCTCCCAGAGCTCTCCATCTCAAGACAAAGACACAGTTCAACCCAATGATCAACAAGCTCCAGTGCTGGTTGCTTCATTCCAAACAATGGGAAAGACAAGAATATAAACCCATCCATTATCAGACTGGCTGCTTAAAATCATATTAAGCTCAAAGACACCCCAAAATATACCATCTGATGTGGTCTTGTACATCACAAAGATAAGAATTATCTCCACCCACTAGGCTGCAGGCAATATCCCACAAAGACCAAGAAGCCTACCCAAGAAACTGGACCAATCACACCCTCTGGGAGCAGACATCAGCAGCAAGAGGGACTGTGACATTGCAGTCTGCAAAAAGGAAGCATCAAATAGTAAGTTAAAAAAATAAGAAGATATTTAAATATATTGCATACAGAGGAACCAGGTTAAAAAAAAAAAAAAAGACCAGATAAAGAGGAAATAGACAGTCTTTCTGAGAAGACTTCAGAGTAATGAAAACAAATGTGATTTAGTATATTAGAAATTGAAAGAAGAAAATACAAGAAATGTTTAACAAGGATATGACAAAACTAAAGAACAAACAAAGAGTGGTGAGCACAAAATAACTGAAACTAAAAAGGAATAGTTTAGAAGGAATCAATAGAAGGAATCAATGGCAGAATGACTGAGGCAGAACATCAGATAAGTGAAGTGGGAGATAGGCAGAATGGTGAAAAATCTGCTGTGGGACAAAATAAAGAAAAATGTAGAAAGAATTCATTAAATTCAGTACAGTGTCAGAAATATCTGGGACAAAATTAGATGCACCAACATTCAAATTTATGGTGGTCCAAGAAGAAGAAGAGAGAAAAGGGGTCTGAAAAAAAATTTCAACACATTATAGTAGAAAACCTCCATAATGTGGGAAAAGGATACAGTCAATCAAGTCCAGGAATTGCTGAGTGCCATACAAGATAAACCAAAAGAGAAAGGCTAAGAAACATAGTAACTGAAATAACAATCCCCTCTCTCAGTGCCTACAGTCTTACCTGGGCTTCATACCTAGGTAGGATGGTAGGCACTGAGAGAGCGGATCAGGGGGCAGACCGACTGAAACTACAGTTCCAGACAACTAGCTAACCAGATCACATGGACCACAGCATTGTCTAACTCAATGAAACTAAGCCATGACTTATGGGGACACCAAAGATGGAGAGGTCATGGTGGAGGGGTCTAACAGAATGTGGTCCACTAGAGAAGGGAATGGCAAACCACTTCAGTATTCTTGCCTAGAGAACCCCATGAACATTATGAAAAGGCAAAAAAAAAATAGGACCCTGAAAGAGGAACTACCCAGGTCAGTAAGTGCCCAATATGCTACTGGAGATCAGTGGAGAAATAACTCCAGAAAGAATAAAGGAATGGAGCCAAAGCAAAACACAAAATCTAGCTGTGAATGGGACTGGTGACAGAAGCAAGATTCAATCCTGTAAAGAGCAATATTGCATAGGAACCTGGAATGTCAGGTCCATGAATCAAGGCAAATTGGAAGTGGTCAAACAAGAGATGGCAAGAGTGTACATTGACATTATAGGAATCGGCAAATTAAGATGAATGGGAATGGGTGAATTTAACTCAGATGACCATTATATCTACTACTGTGGTCCGGAATCCCTTAGAAGAAATGGAGTAGCCATCATAGTGAACAAAAGAGTCTGAAATGCAGTACTTGGATGCAGTCTCAAAAACGACAAAATGATCTCTGTTCGTTTCCAATGCAAACCATTCAATATCACAGTAATTCAAGTCTATGTCCCGACCAGTAATGCTGAAGAGGCTAAAGCTGAACAGTTCTATGAAGACCTACAAGATCTTCTAAAACTAATATCCAAAAAACGATGTCTTTTTCATTATAGGGGAACAGAATGCAAAAGTGGGAAGTCAAGGAACACCTGGAGTAACAGGCAAATTTGGCCTTGGAGTACAGAATGAAGCAGGGCAAAGGCTAATAGAGTTCTGCCAAGAAACTGCACTGGTCATAGCAAACACCCTCTTAAACAACACAACAGAAGGCTCTACAAATGGATATCACCAGATGATTGACACCAAAACCAGATTGATTATATTCTTTGCAGCCAAAGATGGAGAAGCTCTATACAGTCAGCAAAAACAAGACTGGGAGCTGACTGGCTCAGATCATGAAAGGCTTATTGTCAAATTCAAACTGAAATTGAAGAAAGTGGAGAAACCACTAGACAATTCTGGTATAACCTAAATCAAATTCCTGATAATTATACAGTGTAAGTGATAAATAGATTTAAGGGACTAGATCTGTTAGATAGAGTGCCTGATGAACTATGGATAGAGGTTAGTGACATTGTACAGGAGACAGGAATCAAGACCATCCCCATAGAAAAGAAATGCAAAAAACCAAAATGGCTGTCTGGGGAGGCCTTACAAATAGCTGTGAAAAGACCAGAAGCAAAGCAAAGAGAAAAGGAAAGGCATACCCATTTGAATGCAGAGTTCCAAAGAATAGCAAGGAGAGATAAGAAAGCCTTCTCTGCAATCAATGCAAAGAAATGGAGGAAAATAATAGGATGGGAAAGACTGGAGATCTCTTCAAGGAAATTAGATATACCAAAGGAACATTTCATGCAAAGATGGGCTCAATAAAGGACATAAATGGTATGGACCTAACAGAAGCAGAAGGTATTAAAAAGAGGTGGCAAGAATACAGAGAAGAACTGTACAAAAAAAAATCTTCACACCCCAGATTGTCATGATGGTGTGATCAGTCACCTAGAGCCAGACATCCTGGAATATGAAGTCAAGTGGGCCTGAGGAAGAATCACTATGGAAAAAGCTAGTGGAGGTGATGGAATTTCAGTTGAGCTAATTCAAATCCTGAAAGATGACGCTGTGAAAGTAATGCACATAATATGCCAGCAAATTTGGTAAACTCAGCAGTGGCCAAAGGACTGTAAAAGGTCAGTTTTCATCCTAATCCCAAAGAAAGGCAATGCAAAAGATTGCTCAAACTACCGCACAATTGCACTTATCTCACATATTAGTAAAGTAATGCTCAGAATTCTCCAAGCCAGGATTCAGCAATATGTGAACTGTGAACTTTCAGATGTTCAAGCTGGGTTTAGAAAAGGGAGAAGAACCAGAAATCAAATTGCCAACATCCACTGTATCATCAAAAAAGCAAGAGGGTTCCAGAAAAACATCTATTTCTGCTTTATTGACTATGTCAAAGCCTTTGACTGTATGGATCACAATAAACTGTGGACAATTCTGAAAGAGATGGGAATACCAGACCACCTGACCTGCCTCTTGAGAAACCTATATGCAGGTCAGCAACAATGTTAGAACTAGACATGGAACAACAGACTGGTTCCAAATTGAAAATGAAGTATGTCAAGGCTGTATATTGACATCCTGCTTGTTTAACTTATATGCAGAGTACATCATGAGAAACGCTTGGCTGGATGAAGCACAAGCTGTAATCAAGATTGCCAGGAGAAATACCAATAATCTCAGATAAGCAGATGACACCACCCTTATGACAGAAAGTGAAGAAGGACTAAAGAGCCTCTTGATGAAAGTGAAAGAGAAGAATGAAAAAGTTGGCTTATACCTCAACATTCAGAAAACTAAGATCATAGCATCTGATCCCATCACTTCATGGCAGATAGATGGGGAAACTTGGAAACAATGGCTGACTTTATTTTACTGGGCTCCAAAATCACTGCAGACGGTGATTGGTACTCCTTGGAAGGAAAGTTATGACCAACCTAAATAGCATATTAAAAAGCAGAGACATTGCTTTGCCAGCAAATGTCCGTCTAGTCAAGGCTGTGGTTTTTCCAGTGGTCATGTATGGATGTGAGAGTTGGACTATAGAGAAAGCTGAGCACTGAAGAGTTGATGCTTTAGAACCGTGGTGTTAGAGAAGACTCTTGAGAGTCCCTTGGACTGCAAGGAGACCGAACCAGTCCATTCAAAAGGGGACCAGTCCCAGGTGTTCATTGGAAGGACTAATGCTGAAACTGAAACTCCAATACTTTGGTCACCTGATAAGAAGAGCTGACTCATTTGAAAAGACCGTGATGCTACGAAAGATTGAGGGCAAAAGAAGGGGATGGCATAGGGTGAGATGGTTGGATGGCATCATTGACTCGATGGACATGTGTTTGGGTGGACTCTGGGAGTTGGCCATTGACAGGGAGGCCTGGTATGCTGTGGTTCATGGGGTCACAAAGTGTCACACACCACTGAGCAACTGAACTGAGCTGAACTAACAGTATTAAAAGCAATTTAAAATTATTAAAAGTAGCAAGGAAAAAGAAACACAATATACCAGGGAATTTCCATAAGTTTATGGATTGATTTTTCAGCAGAAACTATGCAGGTCCGAAAGGAAAGGCACTAACTATTAAAGTGATGAAAGAGAAAAACCTACAACCAAGAATACGCTATTTATCAAAGCTCTCAATTAAACTAAACAGAAAAATCTAAAGCTTTACTGATAAGCAAAAGATAATAAAAATCATCACCAAGAAACCAGCTTTACAACACTTGCTAAAGAAAATTCTCTAGATGTCAACCACAAGAGAAGAGAACAAAAGAGGAAGGGAAGAAAAAAAAAAAAAAAAAAGAACTACAAAAACAAATCCAAAGCAATTAAGACATTGGCAGTAGGAACATACATATCAATAACTACATTAAATGTAAATGTGTTAAATATTTCAACCAAAAGACAGATACTGGCAGAGTTGATACAAAATTTATGCTGTATATATACACTGTCAACAAGAAAACAATTTCAGATCTAGGGACATGTACAGACTCAAAGTGAGGGAATGGAAAAAGATAACTCATGTAAATGGAAGTCCAAAGAAAGCTAAAGTATTGATACTCATGTCAGACAAGACAGATTTTGAAATAAAGACTGTTACAATAGACAAGGAAGTATATTTTATAATGATCAGGGAATAAATCAAAAAATATATTTCTAAATATATATGTAGCCTCCTGCATGATGTTTCTCATAAATCCTCTGTTCCTTATCAGTTCCTGGCAGCAGGGACGAGTGGAACAGCACACCACTCCCAGGACTGAGGTCATAGGATGAAACACATACATGAATCTCCTTCAATAAACATTCTCCTTACCACAAAACTGCTTAATCTCAATCTTCTTTCTTGAAATATGAATTGTCTCCTGACCTTATGACCACTGTTAATCCCTTGTTCCCTTGATAACGGTTGCTGCTGTACGTTTGGTTTTCTGATCTTTGTCATTATTAAAAGAAATTCCTTGTACAACAGCCTATATATACTCACAGAAAGATCTTTAAAACACGCTTGCTCCAACAGAGGCTTGGGTCCCCGTGTCTCTCTCTCTCTCTCTCTCTCTCTCTCTCTCTCTCTCTCTCCCCCCCTCCCTCCGGCTGATTCTTGAGCGTGGAAACGCCCTGAGCTCACTCCTGCCTGGGCTTTCAACACCTCCTCGAGAGGGTGCCCTGTACCTTTGTAAGCAGTGCAAGCCCTGTTCTAGGGTTTTATTGGTTTTCTGCGTAAACCAGGGAATATTAGCTTCTTTCTTTCTTTCACTTTCTTATCATTGACTCTGGACCACCAGGTTCCAGTCCATTAAAGGACCCCAACATGTGGCACCAAAAACAAGGATCGGTATATGTGACATTTCGGATGGAGTGACTCGGGACCTATTGAGGTTGGTAAGTACTAAGGCACGGGTCAAACAGCTGGAAAGCCCCATGATTTCTCTATTTCACTTCACCATTTGTTTAAAGTTCAAGGGCTTTTGGTTTTGCACTAATGAATAGGGGCTTCTCTTTGAACAGTAGTCAAGCATAATCCCTGGTTCTCTGATGAAGGCAGTTTTGATTTAGAAGTTCGGCACCAGGTCAAAGAAAATGTTGAATAAACTGCCAGGCAGGGAGAGAACATTCCAATTGATTTTTGGCCCCTATGGGCTCTCAATAAAGCTGTAATTCTGCCATTTCAAGGTTATCCTAGCCCTCACAATATTGTACAACAGACGGAACACTTGTAACATGAATATGAATTAGATGATGAAACTTTACAAAAGGCCCAATGAGATCAGCATAAAATTTTTCTGAATTTTCCTACAAGCCCTGCCCCGGCTGCTCCAAATGCTCCTCCTATGCCAGCAGGCACAAATCCAAAAGTCTCTCCTTTGATAGAACCTAATAATTCTGACAACGACTCTCCTGAGACACTTTTTGACACCAAAACTGGCAATACTTTTCTGGATAATAATGATAAGCCTTTAGCACAGACTCATACTTGAAAAAAATCGATACCTACTCACTCTCCTCCATGACAGAGGCTCTCTGAAATGCTGGCTTTGCAATCACAAGTCTCTGAAGCCAATGGTCTTACCGCCTTTCCAGTTTTAAGAAATCCTGGCACTCAAGGGCACACAACACCTGAATATGAAGGTATTAACTTTTTTCACATGCAGCAAAAGAAAGAGGCTATAACTATGCATGGTCCACATTCACCTTTTACTAAATACCTTCTAAATACTGTGGCATCTTCTATTGAAAACTTTATTCCCTGTGATTGGTGAATTTTAATGAGAGCTCTCCTTAAACCAGGAGAATACCTTCAATGGACAATATGGTTTCATGATATAGCCAGAGATCATGCTAACAAGAATGCTCAAACTGGCACTACCCAAAACCAAACTACTTTTGAAATCTTAACTGTCACCAGAAAGTTTCATGCCATAGAAGCTCAAATGCAATGCCCTCCCTTGTTGCATGAACAATTAAAAACAGTGGCCCTTGAAGCTCGGGATTGAATGACTACTCAAGGAGAGCCTACAGGTAGCTACACTAAAATATTATGAGGACCATGCCCTTCGACCAAGGTAAGGAGCAGCAGCTGCATTTTGCTGGAGCAGCCGTGAAGAGATACCCCACGCCCAAGGTAAGAGAAACTCAAGTAAGATGGTAGGTGTTGCAAGAGGGCATCAGAGGGCAGACACACTGAAATCATACTCACAGAAAACTAGTCAATCTGATCACACTAGGACCACAGCCTTATCTAACTCAATGAAACAAAGCCATGCCTGCGGGGCAACCCAAGACGAGCAGGTCATGGTGGAGAGGTCTGACAGAATGTGATCCACTGGGGAAGGGAATGGCAAACCACTTCGGTATTCTTGCCTTAAGAACCCCATGAACAGTATGAAAAGGCAAAATGATAGGATAATGAAAGGGGAACTCCTCAGATCAGTAGGTGCCCAACACACTACTGGAGATCAGTGGAGAAATAACCCCAGAAAAAAATGAAGGGATGGAGCCAAAGCAAAACCAATACCCAGCTGTGGATGTGACTGGTGATAGAAGCAAGGTCTGATGCTACAAAGAGCAATATTGCATAGGAACCTGGAGTGTAAGATCCATGAATCAAGGCAAATTGGAAGTGGTCAAACAAGAGATGGCAAGAGTGAACGTCGACATTCTAGAATTCAGTGAACTAAAATGGACTGGAATGGGTGAATTTAACTCAGATGACCATTATATCTACTACTGCAGGCAGGAATCCCTCAGAAGAAATGGAGTAGCCATCATGGTGAAGGGTTAATAGGGTAGCAGAGATGTACCTGCAAACGGGTCTCTCTGCTCAGGCTGAGCGTCCTTGCATAAGAGGTGTTCTGCCAAAGAGTCTGGACACAGCCTTGAGTTTAATGGTCCCTTGCAAATGAGGGAGCATTCCCTTCTTGAGATAAGAAGGAGATGAGGGCTTTGGGCAGACTCTTCAGTAGACAGAGATTTCACTCCCCTTTGCTATACGATAACATGTATGCACTTGCATTGTACTGAAAAGGCTTATTCTTACAGTCTGGAATTCTGCCTAAGGAGGGCTTTATAATAATAAACAGCAATTAGTTTGCCCAGTTGTTCCTCTGGCCAGAGTGGTGTCCTGTCTGTCTTTTGTATGTCTTGTATGTTTTATGTCATTTCACTCGTAATCTCCAGAAATCTCCTACATCTGGCACCCAACGTAGGGCTCGAGTGAAACCGAAAGGGTGAGTTACCCCGGGGGGATTTTAAATCCATAGCAGGGGAACTTTCGGGAAAATCATGGGGAATTCCTCACCCTAGCAGGGGAACTTTCAGAAAATCATGGGGAATTTCTCACCCTAGCAGGGGAAATTTCAGAAAATCATGGAGAATTGCTAGGGGAATTCATGTACATGGAGTTAGTCCAAGGACTTCTCCACTCCATAGGTGTTAAAGCCTCGACTCATTGATTGAGTGAGCTCTTTCACTTGGTGGAGCAATATTATCATTGGTTTCAATATCAAACTAAGTTACAATTAAACTTAAAGGAATGGAAAATAATTCAAAAGGAATTGAAAAAGCAACATCAGAAGGGTAATATGATCCCTTTGAAGTTATAGACTTTGTGTAGTGGAATAACACAGGCTTTGACCTTGCTCTCTACTGATAATGAAACTAAATCTAATGCTTCAAGGAGGGGAAAAATAATCTATGAGGATAAGTCAGACTTTAATGGGGCTTCTGAATTGCCTGAAGGCAAGGATATATGTGAGCCTCCTCCTGTAAATGGTGAAACATCGGGCAGTTGAGAATCAGATTTGGAGGCTTCTTTGGTTTCGTCAGAGGAGGGCAAAGAGATTAAAGAAATGACCCATCTATTCCGGGAATAGTGGAAATCCTGTAAGGAGGAGAAAAAATCTACACCTTCTGCTCCTGCTTGTGCTTCTCTTTTCCCCACTGCGGTTAATTGGCCCGATGTGGGCAGGTAATATTGTCGGTTCTCCTTTCCTTTGTCTATGCTTCATGATGATGACTTGTCTGCTCCCCCTGGTGGGTTTATCGACCCTCCACAATTGTTTCCCATCCAGAGACAGCAGGATGGCAATGTGATAAATGTTCAATATGCTCCTTTGGAATATAAATTTTTTAAAGATCTTAAAGCTGCAGTAGTGCAGTACGGTCCTCCATCTCCCTTTGTTTTGGCTATGTTGGATCATTGGGAAAAGGCAAAGTAATCATTCCATTCGATTGGGAATCTATTGCCTAAGCTGTTTTGGAGGGCTATCAATGGTTGCAACTTCATAGCTGGTGGGAAGAAGAAGCTAGAAAACAGGCTTGGATTAATGAGGGACAAAATCTCCCTGGTCCTCTCGAGGACAAACTAATGGGAGAAGGCCAATATCGGGCTTTAAGAGAACAGGCTCAATATTCTGATCAGGACTTACAACAACTTCACCAGGTCTTTTTACGAGCATGGCGCCATGTGGTGCCTACTGGCCAAGCCCAGCCCTCCTTTGTTAAAACAATGCAAGGCCCCAATGAGCCATATACTGATTTTCTAGCAAGATTGAGGGTAGCTGTGGAATGGGCTGTAAGGAGGGGTGAAATTTCAGAGATATTATTACAAACTTTAGCATTTGAGAATGCGAATCCTGAATGCAAGCGTATACTGGGACATTTAAAGGGACAAGGTGCATTTATAGCTGAATATATCAGAGCCTGCTCAGGAGTAGGAGGAACTGAGCATCAGGCTAATGTCTTTGCTACAGCCTTGGCCAAGGTTATGAGACCACCAAAGGGAGGTAACTGCTTTCATTGTGGAAAACCTGGTCATATGAAAAAAGAATGTCGGAAATTAAAAGCTGATCAAGGTGCAATTCCTAAAGACAGATCTTTTGCTGGGAAGAATAAGACTCCTCCTGGACTTTGCCATCGGTGTGAGAAGGGGTTTCATTGGACTAATGAATGCAGATCTAAAACAGATAAAATGGGCAACCCGATATCGGGAAACTGTCCTGCGGGCCTGAGTCCTTGGGGCCCAGGAAAAACACCGAGGACTTCTCCTCCTTGTCCTCCTCCCATTCCATCTGCCCCAACCCTATTCCCTCCCAACAACCATTACGAGTTGATGCCCCATTAAAAGGGCCTCAGATGATGATTTCAGACTTACAGTCTGCTACTTCAGGGAGTGCTGCTGCTGATTTGCCACTAGCTGACAATGTTCTTTTGTCACCAGGGGGAGGCATTTATAAATTAAAAACAAATGTATTTGAACTACTGCCTAAAGGCACTTTTGGCTTGATATTAGGCCGTAGCAGCGTGGCTTTGAGAGGTTTAACCATAACTCCTGGGGTAATAGACTCTGACTAGGTTGGGGAAATTTTAATTATGGTCTCTACTTCTTCCAAACTTTCATTGTTAGCTGGGGAATGTATTGCCCAAATACTTCTCCTACCTTATCACCCCTTTTTGGCTCTTCCTAATGAACGAACAGGGGGATTTAGAAGTACTGGGCAACGTATATTTTGGGAAATGCTTATCAGAGATCCTCGCCCTGTTCTCTCCTTGATTATACAAGGAAACAACTTTGAGGGACTAGTAGATACAGGGGCGGATGTTTCAGTCATTTCTTCTCAACAATGGTCCCAAGATTGGGAAAAAGAAAAAAGCCCTTTTATGCTGATGGGATTGGGCTCCATTGCAGATGTCTGGAAGAGTACCCATCCCTTGCAATGTCAATTCCACAATGGAAGATCAGTGTTTGTTAACTTTTATATTGTAAATATACCTATTAATATATGGGGGAGAGATCTTCTCTCTCCTTTGAGGGCTTCTGTAACCATTCCATTGGAAAACTAGTAGCCACTGCTCAAATTCCTCAAACACTCCCATTAAAATGGTTAACTAATACTCCAAAATGGGTTGAGCAATGGCCATTACCACAAATGAAGCTTGAGGCGTTAGAACAATTAGTACAAGAACAACTCCAACTTGGTTATATAGAGCCTTCTACCTCCCCCTGGAATTCTCCTGTTTTTGTTATAAAAAAGAATTCTAGAAAATGGAGAATGTTAACTGATTTATGAGAAGTTAATAAATGTATTGAACCTATGGGATCATTGTAATTGGGACTCCCCTCTCCAGCTCTTATTCTTCAGAATTGGTCCTTAATGGTGCTAGATCTTAAAGACTGTTTTTTTTTTTTTTTTTAACCATTCCTCTACAATTACAAGATAGAGATAAATTTGCTTTTACAGTTCCTGTTCTTAATCATGCTCAGCCTGTTAAGCGTTATCAATGGACAGTCCTACCACAAGGAATGATAAATAGTGCTACCTTATGCCAAGAATTCGTAGCTCACTCTTTACAATCCCTTGGTCAAGAATACCCCAATTATATTCTATATCATTATATGGATGATCTCCTATTGGCAGCTCCTAGCATTGTTGAACGTGATAAATTCTTTTTAAAAGTACAGGAGGCTTTAAGACTATACAAATTGCAAATATCCCTGGAAAAAATTCAAAAGGACCTTCCTATTTCATATTTAGGGGCAATATTGGAACAACATAGAATTAGGCCCCAAAAGTTGCAAATTAGAAGAGACCATCTCAAAACCTTAAATGATTTTCAAAAGTTATTGGTAGACATTAATTGGCTACGCCCAGTACTTGGGATTCCTACTTATCAATTACGACATTTGTTTTCTACTTTAGAAGGAGATACAGCTCTGGATAGCCCCCGGATCTTAACCACATTGGCTTTACAGGAACTTCAATTTGTTGAGCAACAACTAAATGACGGCTTTTTGACTTACTTACATGTGTCTCAACCTATTTCTTTTATAATATTTCATACCCCTTATTCCCCATCTGGTGTAATTGCTCAAGAAAAAGGATTAATAGAATGGGTTTTGTAACCTAACAATTTTCCCAAAAAATGACTATATATTTATATATATATATATATATATATGGATAAATTAGCCTTCCTTATGCAGAAAGGTCACCATCGTATTTTACAGTTATCAGGATGTGAACCACACCAGCTTGTTACTCACTTAACAACTGCTCAAATATCTCGATGTTTACAATTTAATGAAAACTGGCAAATTTCTCTTGCCTCATATCCTGGTTCGTCTTCTAATCATTATCCATCATCTAAATTGATTGATTTTCTCTGGACTAACACTATGATATCTCATTCCCCAATTTCAGATGTTCCAGTTAAGGGACCCACTATTTTTACAGATGCAAATAAAAATACTGCTGGATATTGGACCTCGGAAAATTCCAAGGTTCTCCCCCACTCATCTTCTTCTATACAGCCCACTGAATTGTGGGCTATCTATTTAGTTTTGGAAGATTTTCCCCAACTTCCTATTAACATTGTTTCAGATTCTCAATATGCTGCTCCCTCCCCATGTCTCCCTTCCATTGACTCTTAAAACAGTAATTGATAAATTGTTTTACCAAGTACAACAATTGCTTTTGCAGTGTTCAGAGTTAATTTACTTTACTCACATCCGTGCACATTCTGCCCTTCCTGGACCCTTATCATTCAGAAATGCTACAATTGATGCCTTGCTTTATCCTACAGAAACAGCAAAGCAAGAACATCTCTTACAACATACCAACTCCAAAGGGTTACAAAAATCTCACGCTATTGATTGAAAACAAGCTCAAAATATTATTCGTTCTTGTTCCATATGTGCACCCTTTGCTTTGCCGTTTACCACACCAGGTGTCAACGTAAGAGGACAACAAGCAAATCAGATATGGCAAATGGATGTAATTTACATTTCTTCTTTCAGACAACAAAAATGTGTGCATCATACTATAGACACTTGCACACAGTTTCAATGGGCCACTGCATTACATTCTGAAAAGGCTGACTCTGTTATTACTCATTTGTTATCTTGTTTTGCAGTTATGGGATTACCAACTGAATTGAAAACTGATAATGCACCTGCTTACCAATCCGCAAAATTTGCTCACTTTTTATCTCAATACCATATAACTCATACTTTTGGTATTCCTTACAATAGTCAAGGGCAAGCTATCATTGAAAGAGCTAATCGTACCTTGCATGATTATCTTGAAAAAATAAAAAAGGGGGAACAAGAGAGATTTATGAAACCTAAAGACATTCTGAATAAAACCTTACTTACCCTAAATTTTTTGAATGTTTGGAGTGAGGGAAATCTATCAGCAACAGAGTTGTATTTTCAAGGGAAAGAAGAGGATAAGAAGATCTTGAATACGCCTATTTTGTATAAAGATAAAGACAAAGGTTGGATCCCAGCATCCTTAATATATTTGGGACGAGAGTATGCTTTCATTTCTGTTGATAATTACAGGTTTTGGACCCCAACAAGATTGATCAAAATCAACAGTGGCAGATCCCCTTGTTCAAAAATTCGAAGAGCTTACTATGCAGAGAAGCCTTACCTCCCGTACAAGGGAAGCAACACCTCCTAGATGGGGTCAAATGAAGAGGTTGACCCAGGAAGCAGAGAAGACATTAGTGAAGGTGGGGCAACCTCTGAATCTTACCAATCTTTTGCTTGCCATGATGGTGGTGGTGACATGTCAGGTAATCGGTGTATTGGCAAGTAATCATACATATTTGGCATATATACCTAATCCCCCATTAGTAAGAGCAGTTTCCTGGGGGGAACCAGAAGTGCAGGTATGTACTAATGAGACTGCCTTCTTTCCCCCGCCTGCTTGCAGGGGAATAGAACAACTATCTCATCATAAACAACAATATAATATTAGTAATTTGACCATTGCAGTGAAAGGTATTCCTTTATGTATAGGGGGACACACCTTTTGTCTGTCCACTAAGGAACATTCTCATCATTCTTATAATACATGGGGGGTAAAGTATAATAATTACCATTTTGCTACTTTTACTATGATTGTTTCCACCAGGGGATTTAGCACCTCAACAGAACTGATAGATATTCATAATGGAAAACACATGTCGCTATATCCTGTTAACGTTTTTGTTCCTTCTCTAGAATCTTTGGAGTGGGAACGTTGCCGAGGTCATCGACCCTTTAAGGTCATGAATTATTCTGGGGCCATCATTGTAGATTGGAGTCCAGATCATGGACAATTCTTAGAAAAATGGTCAAATAAACCTTTTAGGTGGCATCGTGCAAATAGCACTTTGATGGGCAATGGTAATGAAACAGTTAAATGGCAGCAATTTGCACTTGTCCCTCCTCAATTAAAATTGCAAGGATATCCGCACATTCAAGGAGATATTTGGAAACTATAGGCGGTTTCTGGTAATCTCACTATCTGGTCAGGAAATTATACTTTGTACAGTGGTGACTCTTCTGGTCCATTCCATGTTAATTTACATGTTAATAAATCTTATTCCGCAATGGCATGTGTAAAATATCCTTTTGCATTGTTATATGGGAATTGGACCTGGAATGATACTGTGGGGTCTGTGTCACGTGACTATTGTAATTTAACTCAATGTGTAAATGTCTTGGTGGGAAGAATTTGAAAGACAAGACTTTAACTCCAATTTCTCGCTAGTAATTGTTAAAGCTTGGACAGAAGTATGGTTGCCTATAAATCTGACTCTTCCGTGGTCAGATTCTTTTGCTGTTTCTCATCTAGTAACCACTGTATAGACTTTGCTACACTGATCTCGATGTATGCTTGGTGTGGTCATTGCTTTGATTCTCGCAGTCTCATCAGTAACTGCAACAGCAGCTGTAGCAGGCCTTGCGTTACACCAAGGAATTCAAGCAACTGATTTTGTTCAGGATTGGCAAAAAGACTCTCATTTGTTATGGCAACTACAGCGAGATTTGGAGGCACAACTTGCTAACAACGTGCTCAATCTTCAAACACACCGTTTCCTGGCTTGGAGATCAATTGGCTGTTTTATCTACATGAAGTGTGTTGAAATGGGATTGGAATTCTTCTGTTTTGTATAACACCTGTACCATATAACATGAGCCCTTCAAGAGATTAACTGAGACATATAAATAAAAAGAGTTCTAGATGCTCATCATCTAGAGAGATTCCGCCTAGCCCCCAAGAGGTGGCTGGATAGCCAATGATGGGTAAGACCCTCAGAGGAGGGCAACCTAAGACAGGCACAGCCGCAAGAGGGACTGGTGAGGCCGGAGGTTAGCCGCCTACAGCTTTACGCCTTGCTCTACAAAACATCAATACAAATGTCTTGAGGGCTTAAATAAAATGAAAAAAGGGGGAGAGGATGGGTTAATAGGGTAGCAGAGATGTGCCTACAAACGGGTCTCTCTGCTCAGGCTGAGCGTCCTTGCATAAGAGGCGTTCTGCCAAAGAGTCTGGACATAGCCTTGAGTTTAATGGTCCCTTGCAAATGAGGGAGCATTCCCTTCTTGAGATAAGAAGGAGATGAGGGCTTTGGGCAGACTCTTCAGTAGACAGAGATTTCACTCCCCTTTGTTATATGATAACATGTATGCACCTGCACTGTACTGAAAAGGCTTATTCTTACAGTCTGGAATTCTGCCTAAGGAGGGCTTTATAATAATAAACAGCAATTAGTTTGCCCAGTTGTTCCTCTGGCCAGAGTGGTGTCCTGTCTGTCTTTTGTATGTCTTGTATGTTTTATGTCATTTCACTCGTAATCTCCAGAAATCTCCTACACATAGTCAGCAAAAGAGTCTGAAATGCAGTACTTGGATGCAATCTCAAAAACGACAGAATGATCTCTGTTCGTTTCCAAGGCAAACCATTCGATATCACAGTTATTCAAATCAATGCCCCAACCAGTAATGCTGAAGAAGCTGAATGGTTCTATGAAGACCTACAAGAACTTTTAGAACTAACACCCAAAAAAGATGTCCTTTTCATTCTAGGGGACTGGAATGCAAAAGTAGGAAGTCAAGAAACACCTGGAGTAACAGGCATATTTGGCCTTGAATGTGGAATGAAGCAAGGTAAAGACTAATAGAGTTTTGCCAAGAAAATGCACTGGTCATAGCAAACACCCTCTTCTGACAACACAAGATAAGACTCTACACATGGACATCACCAGATGGTCAACACCGAAATCAGATTGATTATATTCTTTGCAGCCAAAGATGGAGAAGCTCTATACAGTCAACAAAAAGAAGACGAGGTGCTGACTATGGCTCAGATTATGAACTGCTTATTACCAAATTCAGACTTAAGTTGAAGAATGCAGGGAAATCTTCTACACCATTCAGGTATGACATAAATCACATCCCTTATGATTATACAGTGAAAGTGAGAAATAGATTTAAGGGCCTAGATCTGATAGATAGAGTGCCTGATGAACTATGGAATGAAGTTTGTGACATTGAACAGGAGACAGGGATCAAGACCATCCCCATGGAAAAGAAATGCAAAAAAGCAAAACAGCTGTCTGCGGAAGCCTTACAAATAGCTGTGAAAAGAAGAGAGGTGAAAAACAAAGGAGAAAAGGAAAGATATAAGCATCTGAATGCAGAGTTCCAAAGAATAGCAAGAAGAGATAAGAAAGCCTTCTTCAGTGATCAATGCAAAGAAATAGATGGAAAAAACAGAATGGGAAAGACTAGAGATTTCTTTAAGAAAATTAGAGGTGCCAAGGGAACGTTTCATGCAAAGATGGGCTCGATAAAGGACAGAAATGTTATGGACCTAACAGAAGCAGAAGATATTAAGAAGAGGTGGCAAGAGTACACAGAAGAACTGTACAAAAAAGATCTTCACAACCCAGATAATCACGATGGTGTGATCACTCATCTACAGCCAGACATCCTGGAATGTGAAGTTAAGTGGGCCTTAGAAAACATCACTATGAACAAAGCTAGTGGAGGTGATGGAATTCCAGTTGAGCTGTTTCAAATCCTGAAAGATGATGCTGTGAAAGTGCTGCACTCAATATACCATCAAATTTGGACAACTCAGCAGTGGCCACAGGACTGGAAAATGTCAGTTTCCATTCCAATCCCAAAGAGAGGCATTGCCAAAGAATGCTCAGACTACCACACAGTTGCACTCATCTCGCATGCTAGTAAAGTCATGCTCAAAATTTTCCAAGCCAGGCTTCAGCAATACCTGAACTATGAACATCCTGATGTTCAAGCTGGTTTTAGAAAAGGCAGAGGAATCAGAGATCAAATTGCCAACATCTGGTGGATCATGGAAAAAGCAAAAAAAGTTCCAGAAAAACATCTATTTCTGCTTTATTGACTATGCCAAATCCTTTGACTGTGTGGAACACAATAAACTGTGAAAAGTTTTGAAAGAGATGGTAATACCAGACCACCTGGCCTGCCTCTTGAGAAATCTGTATGCAGGTCAGGAAGCAACCGTTAGAACTGGACATGGAACAACAGATTGGTTTCAAAAAGGAAAATGAGTACATCAAGTCTGTATATTGTCACCCTGCTTATTTAACTTATATACAAAGTACATCATGATAAACACTGGACTGGAAGAAACACAAGCTGGAATCAAGATTGCTGGGAGAAATATCAGTAACCTCAGATATGCAGATGACACCACCCTTATGGCAGAAAGTGAAGAGGAACTAAAAAGCCTCTTGATGAAAGTGAAAGAGGAGAGTGAAAATGTTGGCTTAAAGCGCAACATTGAGAAAACGAAGATCATGGCATCCAGTCCCATCACTTCGTGGGAAATAGATGGGGAAACAGTGGAGACAGTGTCAGACTTTATTTTTTTGGGCTCCGAAATCACTGCAGATGGTGACTGCAGCCATGAAATTAGAAGACGCTTCCTCCTTCGAAGAAAAGTTATGACCAACCTAGATAGTATATTCAAAAGCAGAGACATTACTTTGCAGACTAAGGTCCATCTTGTCAAGGCTCTGGTTTTTCCTGTGGTCATGTATGGCTGTGAGTGTTGGACTGTGAAGAAGGCTGAGTGCCGAAGTATTGATGCTTTTGAGCTGTGGTGTTGGAGAAGACTCTTGGGAGTCCCATGGATTGAAAGGAGGTCCATCCAATCCACCCTAAAATAGACCAGTCCTGGATGTTCATTGGAAGGAATGATGCTGAGGCTAAAACTACAATACTTTTGACACTTCATGCGAAGAGTTGACTCATAGGAAAGGACCCTTATCTTGGGAGGGATTGGAGGCAGGAGGAAAAGGGGATGACAGAGGATGATATAGCTAGAATGCATCACCAACTCAATGCGTATGAGTTTGGGTGAACTCTGGAGTTGATGATGGACAGAGAGTCCTGGCGTACTGCAATTCATGGATTGGCAAAGAGTCGGACACGACTGAGTGTCTGAACTGAACTGAACTGAATTGAACTGAACTGAATGGAGAAACAGACTTGTGGATATGGGGAGAGTGGAGGAGAGATTTAAATGTATGGAGAGAGTATCATGGTAACTTACATTACCATATGTACAACATGTAGCCAAATGGGAATTTGCAGTATATCTCAGGAAACAAAAACAGAGGTTCTCTATCAACCTAGAGAGGTGGGATGGGGATGGAAATGATAGGGAAGTTCAAGATGGAGGGGATATATGTATACCTGTTGTTGATTCATGTTGATGATATTTGACAGAAAATAAAATTCTGTAAAACAATTATCTTTCAATTTAAAAATAAAGTTTTTTAAAAATGTTTTTCTGCATATATTAAGATGAACATGTTATTATTTATCTTTCATTTTGTCAATGTGTTGTATCATAATGATAGATTTGCAGATATTGAACCATCCTTGCATTCCTGGAATAAATCCCACTTGTTTGGAGTGTCCGATCCATTCAGTGCATTGTCATATTCAGTTTGCTCATATTTTGTTGAGAATTTTTGTATGTACATTCATCAAGGATATTGAACTGAAATTATTCTAATTAGTTTTTTACTGCTTTGGTTTTGGTATAATTATATTTTTAGCCTTGTAAAATGAGTTGGGAAATGTTCCTTTGTCTTTATTTTTTTTTAAAGATTGAGAAAAATAGATATTAAGTCTTCAAATATTTGTGACAACTAACCAGTGAAGCCATCTTGTCCTGGAATTTTGTTTTGGGGAGGTTTTGATCACCATTTCAATGTCTTCACAGTGACCATTCTAGTCAGATTTTCTGTTTTTTACGGATTAAATCTTGAAAGGTGGTATGCTTTTAGGAATTTCTTTCTTCTTGGCTGTCCAGTTTGTTGACATACAGCTGTTCATTGTATTCTCTTTTAATCCTCTGTATTTTTATTCAGTTCATTTTAACTATTTCTTTTTTGTTTCTATTTTTATTTTATCCTTTTTCCCCGCAGTCTAGCAAAAGATTTGTCAGTTGTGTTTTCTTTTAAGCTTTTAATTTCACTGATTTTTTCATTGTCTTTTAAATCATTTTAATTATTTCCACTCTGACCTTTACTATTTACTTCCTCCTGCTGACTTTGGGCTTTACATTTTCCCTAGTTATCTTCAATATAAGGTTAGATTGTTTGATGTTTTCTTGTATCTTGAGTTAGGGCTATATTACTATGAACTTTATATAGTACAGTTTTGCTGTAACCCATAGAATTTGATATTTTGCATTTCCATTTTTGTTTGTCTCAAAGTATGTTTAAGTTTATTTTTGGTCCACTGTTTGTACATTAGCATGTTGTTTAGTCTCCACACATTTTTTTTTTTAATTTTTCTAGCTTTTTTTGTAGTTGGTTCCTAGATTCATACCATTATAGCCAGAAAACATGTTTAATACTATTTCAAACTTCTTACTTTATTGAGATTGTGTCCCAACATATGGTCTACCCTTGAGAATATTCAACATGCACTTGAAAGGGGTGTGTATTATAATGCTTTTGAATAGAATATTCTGTATAAATCTGGTAAGTTTACCTGTCTAAAGTTTCATTCGAAACAGTTTTTTCCTAGTTTTCTATATCAATAATCTTTTACATAGTTTTAATATTAAATTCCTCTTTTATTACTGTGTTGTTGCCAATTTATCCTTTTAGTTCTGATAATGATTGTTTTATGTATCTTGGCACTCCTATGTATTAGTAAATGTTATGCCTTTTCATGAATTGACCCCTTTATCATTATATACTATCCATATTGTCTCTTGTCATATACTTTTTCTTGAAGTATCCTTTGATATGAATATGGCTACCTCTATTTCTTTTTGGCTTCCATTTGCTCAGAGCATGCTCTTCCATTACTTCACTTTCAGACTATGTTTAGATTTAGAGCTGAGTCTCCTGGAGGCAGCACTTAGTTGCATTTTTATAAAATCCATCTAATCACTTTGCTTTTTTTTTTTTTTTTTTAATGAGGTACATTTGATTTACAATGTTGTGTTAGTTTCTGGTATACAGCAAAACAATTCAGTTTTCCATTATATCTTATTATAAGATATTGAATATAGTTTCTATGCTATACATTTTATTCATTTTATGTTTGAGTAATATTTCATTATATCTATACACCACATCTTCTTAATCCAATCATCTGCCAGTCAACTTTTAAATTGATTCCATGATTTGGCTATTGTAAATAGCAGCAACTTTGTCTTTTGATTAGTGAATTCATTTATTTACATTTTAGGTCATCATCAATATATGAAGATATTGAGAAAACTTAGTACTGCCATTTTAACTTTGATTTTCTGGTTACCCCATATCTTGACTGTTTCTATTTTGTGTGTGTTGCACTCTGCCCTTCTAGTTGGGTAGATTTCTATGATGTTTTCCTCTTCCTTATTTTTTTGTTTCTGCTATAATTTTTTTGTTGTTTTGTTTTTACTTTTTGGGAGGATTACTTTGATTTGTGGTCACCATGAGGCGTATATAAAATTTATCATAGATAAAGTAGCCATTTTTCCTGATAGCATTTTGATTTTATTAGCTTAACCCAACCTTCCTTTCTCTCTTTGGATTTTTATATTATTGCTGTCATAAATTTTCCTTTTTCTTTTGTGAATTTGCTACCAAAAAGAAGTGTTTATGGATATTCTTAATGAATTTATTAATTTTCTCATTTTATTTGTCATCTTACTCAAAGTTTTGTGTACTTTCCCTTTTTGTTTGTAGGAAAAGGGTTCCTTTCAGCACTTTTACTAAAGAGGTTATAAATTCCCTCAGCATCTGTTTTTCTGGGAGACAAGTATGCTTTTCTCCAGATATATACCCCCAATCAGAATTGTTTGATCATGATAGTTGTATGTTTATTTTTTTTAAGAAAGCCCATAGTTTCCTTCATAATAGCTGTACCAATTTCACCTTCATATCTGAGGAACACATCTTCTGGGTAGATTATTTTTGGCTGACACTTATCTTTCAGTGTTTTGAGTATGCTACTCCACTCTGTGTTGAATTGTATAGTTTCTACTTACAAATATGGTGATAGCCTAATATCAGTATTTTTAAGAGTTTCTGTCATTTTTCCCTGCCTTTATAATTCTTTTTTTTTGTAATTTTTGTTTTTTATTGGAGTATAGTTAATTAACAATATTGTGTTGGTTTCAAGGCACAGCTGAATGATTGATTTATATATACACTTTTTTTTCTCTAATTCCTTTTCCATGTACATTATTACAGAGTATTGAACAAAGTGCCCTGTATTACACTGTAGGTCCTTTTTGGTTAAAAATTTTAAATATAGCAGTGTGTACATGTCAGTCCCAAACTCCCAAACTATCCCTTCCTTCCACCCTTATTCCAGTAACCATGAATTTGTTCTCTAAGTCTGTGAGTGTGTTTCTCTTTTGTAAGTTTGTTTTTAGCATTTCTTTTAGATTCCACATGCAAGTATTATCATGTGATATTTGTCTTTTTCTGTCCGACTTCACTTAGTAGGATAATCTTCAAGTACATCCATGTTGCTGAAAATGACATTCTTTCTTTCTTTTTTTTTTAATGGCTGAGTAAGAAAACATTGTATAAATATACCATCTTTTCTTTGTCTATTCATAAATGTACATTTAGGTTGCTTACAGGTCTCAACTATTGTAAACAGTACTGCAAAGAACATTGGTGGTGCATGTAACTTTTCAAATTATGGTTTTTTCTTGTTATATGCCCAGGAGAGGGATTTCTGTGTCATAGAGTAATGTTACATTTGTTTCTTAAGGAACTTCTAAACTGTTCTCTATAATGAAAGTGAAAGTGTTAGTCGCTCAGTCGTGTCTGACTCTTTGTGACCCTGTGAACTGTAGCCTGCCAGCCTCCTTTGTACATGGGATTTTCCAGGCAAGAATACTGAAATTGGTTGCAATTCCCTTCTCCAAGGGATCTTCTGAACCTAGGGATCAAACCCAGGTCTCCCACATTGCAGGCAGATACTTTACTGGCTGAGCCACCAGGGCAGCCCCTAAGGCTGTATCAGTTTACATCCCCAACAATGGTGTAGGACCAGTCTCTTTTCTCTATGCACCCTCCAGCATGTATTGTTTGTTGACATTTGCTGAGAGCTATGTTGACTGGTGTACAGTGATATCACATAGTTTTGATTTTAATTTTTGTAGGTAGCGGTGTTGAGCATTTCTCACATGTCTTTAGTTTATGCATTTGTCCTCTTTGGAGAAATGACTACATTTTTTGCCCATTTTTCCATTGAGGTTTGTGTGTGTGTGTGTGTGTGTGTGTGTGTGTGTTGAGCTACATGGGCTGTTTTTAAATTTTGGAGATTAAGCTCTTGTTGGCAACTTTGTTTAGAATTTTTTTCTCTCATGCTTTGTATTATATTTTCATTTTTTTATGGTTTCATATCCTGTGCAAAAACTTTTGAATTTGATTTGATCTCAATTGTTCAGTTCAGTTCCATTCAGTTCAGTCACTCAGTCGTGTCCAACTCTTTGCAATCCCATGAATCACAGCATACCAGGCCTCCCTGTCCATCACCAGCTCCTGGAGTTCACTCAGATTCCTGTCTATCGAGTCACTGATGCCATCCAGCCAACTCATCCACTGTCTTGCCCTTCTCCTCCTGTCCCCAATCCCTCCCAGCATCAGAATCTTTTCCAATGAGTCAATTGTTCGCATGAGGTGGCCAAAGTACTGGAGTTTCAGCTTTCTTTTCCTTACAAAGAATTCCTGGGACCAATATCTTTTTGAATGGACTGGTTGGATCTCCTTGCAGTCCAAGGGACTCTCAAGAGTCTTCTCCAACACCACAGTTCATAAGCATCAATTTTTTGGCACTCAGCTTTCTTCACAGTTCAACTGTCACATCCATACATGATTACTGGAAAAAACAAAGCCTTGACTAGACGGACCTTTGTTGGCAAACTAATGTCTCTGCTTTTGAATATGCTATCTAGGTTGGTCATAACTTTCCTTCCAAGGAGTAAGTGTCTTTTTATTTCGTGGCTACAGTCACAATCTGCAGTGATTGTGGAGCCCAAAATTTAATTCTGATACTGTTTCCACGTATTGCTGAAGCCTAGCTTGGAGAATTTTGAGCATTACTTTACTAGCGTGTGAGATGAGTGAAACTGTGCAGTAGTTTGAGCATTCTTTGGCATTGCCTTTCTTTGGGATTGAAATGAAAACTGACATTTTCCAGTCCTGTGGCCACTGCTGAGTTGTCCAAATTTGCTGGCATATTGAGTGCAGCACTTTCACAGCATCATCTTTCAGGATTTGAAATAGCTCTACTGGAATTCCGTCACCTCCACTAACTTTGTTCGTAGTGATGCTTTCTAAGGCCTACTTGACTTCACATTCCAAGATGTCTGGTTCTAGATGAGTGATCACACCATCATGATTATCTGGGTCATGAAGATCCTTTTTGTACAGTTCTTCTGTACAACATTTAGAAAACGAAGATAATGGCATCCGGTCCCATCACTCCATGGCAAGTAGATGGGGAAACAGTGGAAACCTGAAGGAGATCAGCCCTGGGTGTTCTTTGGAAGGAATGATGCTAAAGCTGAAACTCCAATACTTTGGCCACCTCATGCGAAAAGTTGACTCATTGGAAAAGACTTTGATGCTGTGAGGGATTGGAGGCGGGAGGAAAAGGGGACGGCAGGGGATGAGATAGCTGGATGGCATCATTGACTCGATGGAGGTGAGTCTGAGTGAACTCCAGGAGTTGGTGATAGACAGGGAGTCCTGGCGTGCTGCAATTCATGGGGTCACAAAGAGTCGGACACAGATGAGCGACTGAACTAAACTGAACTCAACTGAACTGTTTCCACTGTTTCCCCATCTATTTCCCATGAAGTGATGGGACCAGATGCAATAATCTTAAGCCAGCTTGTTCACTCTCCACTTTCACTTTCATCAAGAGGCTTTTTAGTTCCTCTTCACTTTCTGCCAGAAGGGTGGTGTCATCTGCATATCTGAGGTTATTGCTATTTCTCCCAGCAATCTTGATTCCAGCTTGTACTTCTTCCAGCCCAGTGTTTCTCACGATGTACTCTGCATATAAGTTAAATGAGCAGGGTGAGAATATACAGCCTTGACGTGCTCCTTTTCCTATTTGGAACCAGTCTGTTGTTCCATGTACAGTTCTGACTGTTGCTTCCTGACCTGCATATAGGTTTCTCAAGAGGCAGGTCTGGTATTCTGGTATTCCCATCTCTTTCAGATGTGTATCTGTTCAGTTCAGTTCAGTTCAGTCGCTCAGTCGTGTCCGAATCTTTGCGACCCCATGAGTTGCAGCATGCCAGGACTCCCTGTCCATCATCAACTCCTGGAGTTCACTCAGACTCACGTCCATCGAGTCAGTGATGCCATCCAGCCATCTCATCCTCTTTTCTCCCCTTCTTCTCCTGCCCCCAATCCCTCCCAGCATCAGACTCAATTCTTAAATTGAATTCCTTTTTTCTATTCCACCACTTTCAGTCTCTGTATGTCCCTAGATCTGAAGTGAAGTTTGTTGTAGACTATATATTTTTGTAGCTATTCAGCCAGTCCTTGTCTTTTCTTTGGAGCATTTGGAGTATTTAATCCATTTATGTTTAATGTAATTATCAATAGATATATTCTTTCTGTTATTATGTTGTTTTGAATTCAATTTTGTATGTATTTTTCCCCTTTCTCTTTTGCTCTCTTCTCTTGTGATTTGATTACTAAGTTTATCAATGTGTTTCAACTCCTTTTTCTCTTTTGTGTGTCTATCCATTCTAGGCTTTAGGTCCACCATTATCACAATGTTTTGATATAGCAATCTATATAATAACATTGTTTTAATTGCTGGCTTTTTAATTTCAAATACATTTCCAAAATCCTTCATCTGTGCTCTCTTCTTCTCAGATTTGCTGTTTTTTACATCATATTTCTGTGCAGATGATTTCCTACCTTTACTGTATATTTATGTTTCCTGTTAAGCTTTCCTTTTTACAATTTTCCTGTTTCTACTTGTGACCTTTTCTCTTCTACTTAGAGAATTCCTTCAGCATTTGTTGCAAAGTTGGTCTGGAATTTCTGAATTCCCTTAGCTTCTGCTTGTCTGTAAAGCTTTGGATTTCTCCATTGAAATCTGAATGAGGGCCTTACTAAATAGAATATTCTTGCTTATTGGTTCTCCCTTGTCATCGCTTTAAAATGTCATGACATTTCCTTCTGTCCTGCAGAGTTTCTGCCTAGAAATTAGTTATAACCTTAGAAGAATTCCTTTGTATGTTATTTGTTATTTTTCCCTATTGCTTTTAATATGTTTTCTTTATCTGTATTTTTATTAATTTGATTAATCTTTATAGCAGCATGTTTCTTGTGTTTATTCTTTTTAGGGCTCTTTGTACTTCTTGGACTTGAATGATTCTTCCTTTCCCATGTTAGGGGACTTTTCAACTATTATTTATATATCTTCAAATATTTTCTCAAAATTTTTTCTTCCTCTTCTCCTTCTAAGACCCTTTTAATGTGAATTTTGTTACTTTTAATGTTATCCCAGAAGTCTCTTAGACTGTCTTAATTTCTTTGCATTCTATTTTTCTTTAACCTGTTCCCCAGCAGTGATTGCCAACATTTTGTCTTCCACCTCACTTCTCCATCCTTCTACCTCATTTATTCTGCTGTTGATTCTTTCAAGTATATTTTTCATTTCAATTTTTTCACTATTCATCTCTGTGTTTTCTTCAGTTCTTCTAGTTTTGTTTTTTTTTTTAACATTCCTTGTATCTTCTTGTTCTGTGCCTTCCATTCTTTTCATGAGATCTTGGATATTATTTTCTATCATTACTCTATAGTCTTTTTCAAGTAGGTTGCTAATCGCCACCCACTTGGTTGTTCTTCTGGATTTTTTTTCTTCATCTTTTATCTAGGACATATTCCTTTGCTGTTTCTCTGTCAAACTTTCTGTGGCTGCAAATTCCATTCTGAAGTCTATAAGATTGTAAGTCTTCTTATTTCTGCTCACTGACCCCTTGCATGTGAAGCTTTCTAAGAGTATTTTTCAGGCTTTCTGGTGAGAGGAACTGGTTCTTGCCCACAAATGGGTGTAGTTGGGTCTTATCACTCTGTTGGGGAGAGTCATGTTAAGAAGTGTGTTTGTCAGGGAACTTTTTATTCAGTAAGACCTTAAGCATCCCATCTGCTGATGGGTAGGGCTGTATTCCTGCCCTGTTGGTTGTTTGGCCTAAGGTGTTTCAATACTAGAGCCTATAGGATGTTGGGTAGGGCCAGATCATGATAAGGAAATGGTGGTCTTCATGAGCACTCATACCTGTGAATACTCAGCAGAACTGTTGCTGTCTTTGTCCATGTCCCTACAGTGAGACACAGCTGCTCCCTGCATCCACAGGAGACACTCCAATACTAGCAGGTAATTCTAGCCCAGCCTCTTATGAGATCACCTCTTTATTCCTGGTTCCTGCTGTGCATGCAATACTGTGTGTGTGTGCTCTCCAAGAGTAGAGCTTCTGTTTCCCCCAGTCCTGTGGAATTCCTGTGACTAAACTTTGCTGGCCTTCAAAGGCAGATGCACTGTGGACTCCTCAGATTGAAAGATTCCTGGGTTTGGGCTGATATAAGAATCACAACTTTCAGTCTTGTGGTCTAAATTTTGTATTATACTTGTTTTCCTAGTACTGTGTTGCTCACCTAGTGTGTGCTGCATTTTATGTTGTTGTGATTACACCCCTGCTACAATTTTATTCTTTCTTCTTCTTTGTCTTTGGATTCAGGGTATCTTTTTGGTAGGTTCAGCATTTTTTTTAATCAGTGGTTGTTCAGTGATTTATTGTGATTTTTCAGTTTTCATAAGAAGTAATGAGCTCACATCCTTTTACTCCATCATTTTTTCTCCTCTCCCTCTAGCCCTTTGCATTTCTGGCTCACTCATTCTGCCAGCTGCAAGCTGGCCTCTTTTAAAAATCACAAGATACCTTACTGTTTAAAGTGCCCAAAGGTCTCTGGTACTCTAAAAGAAGGGTGAAAAAAAGGAGAACACCTCTTCTCCTTCACACTGAAATGCTGTCCAGATTGGAAACTAAAGGCTTTCATAGTATCTGCCTCCATACTTGGATTTCAAAGTTCAGCTCAAAGTGCCTTCTCTTCTAAATATTTTCTGTAAAGGAAACATTCATGTTACCAGAGGCAAGTCTGAGAATCTTTGTTGGGAGGAATACTGATTTCCAGCTCCTTTAGTTTCCCAGAGGAAGGCATTTCTTTTAATTTATCATTCTTTGTGTATCAATGCTTTTGTGAGCTTTATTATAAGGTTTCCTAAAAAACCTCTTTTTGTGTTGAAGTGATTAGATATTCTCTTTGTTTTAATGACTTGTATATCCAGTCTCTTCCTCAAATTTCAAAAGCTTTAAGCTATTATTTCTTTAAATAAGCTTTTTGCTCTCCTTTTCCTCATTCTTTCATTCTGGCATACCCATTAATCTTATGTTTTCTTTTCAAATGGAGTTGAATAGTTCTTGTAAATTTTTTTTATTTAAAAAAAATCTTTGTTTTCTTTCTTCTTCTACCCAAATTATTTCTATATTTCTATCCTTGAGCTTGCTAGTACTCTTTCCCACATGGGCTGCGCTATTTCCAATACTTTTGAGTGCATTTTTCATTTTCTAAATTCTTCACCTCTAAAATGTATGTTTTTTTTTTTTTAACGTTTCAATCTCTTTGGTGAAGTATTTTTTGTGTTCATTAATTTTATTCCTAAGTTCATTGTACTATCTTTCTGAGTTTTCTTATAGGACATTAAGTTTCTACATTGCAATTATTTTTTGAATCTCTATCAGTTATATCATAATCTTCCATATGTTTAGGGACTTCCCTGGTAGCTCAGATGGCAAAGTGTCTGTCTACAATGTGGGAGACCAGGGTTCAATCCCTGGTTTGGGAGGATCCCCTGGAGAAGGAAATGGCAATCCACTCCAGTACTATTGCCTGGAAAATCCCATGGACAGAGGAGCCTGGTAGGCTACAGTCCATGGGGTCGCAAAGAGTCAGACATGACTGAGCGACTTCACTTTCACTTTCCATATGTTTAGATCTGGCTTATGGATAACTGTAATTTTCTTCTAGTGTTATTGTTTTTCCTTTTTTTTTTTTCTTCTCCTAGCTCATTTAAGGTAGCAGCAGCTTTCTGAATTAGGTAACACTTTGTTTACTTTAATTCTAACACTTCAATAGTTTGGCAATTAGATACTTTTTTTTTTTTTTTTTTTTTGCTTTATGGTCAATGTTGCTATATCACAAGCATTTGCTTCACTTTTTTTATTCATTTATTTTTAATTGAAAGATAATTACAATATTGTGCTCATTTCTGCCATACATCAACATGGATCATCCATATGTATAATAATGACCCCTCCCTGTTGAGCCTCCCTCCCATCTCCTACCACATCCCCTGTCTCTAGATTCTCACATAGTCCTGGCTTGAGTTCCCCACTCTAATTCCCACACTCTAGTTTGCATATTTTAGTATATATGTTTCCATGCTACTTTATCCATCCCTACTACCCTCTCCTTCCTACCCATTCCACAAGTCCAAAACTCTGTTCTATATATCTGCATCTCCATTGCTGCCTTACAAATAGGTTCATCAGTACCATTTTCTATATTCCATATTTATGTTTTAATATATTATATTTATACTACACATACAAGGCAGCAGACATCAGAAGCAAGAGGAACTAGGATCCTGTAGCCTGATGAGTAGGGACCACAAACCCAATAAGTACAACAAAATGAGATGAAATATGTTGCAGATGAAGGAGCAAGATCATAACTTAAAACAACAAGCACATGAAAAGATAGGAATCTAACTGAAAAAGAATTCACAGTAACAATAGTAAAGATTATCTAAGATTTCAGAGAAAGAACAGAGGCACAGATCAAGAAAATACAATACAAAGACTTAGAAGAAGTAAATAATGAGCACAGATGGACTATACAAAAAACTGGAATTGAAAATATAGTAGAATGAACCAATAGCAGAATAACAGGCAAAATAACAGATAAGTAACCTGGAAAACAAGATAGTGGAAATTTCTGCTGCATAGCAGAATAAAGACAAAGAGAATGAGCAGAAATGAGGACATGTCAAAGACTTTCGGGACATCTCACTTATACCAATAGATAGATTATCAACACAGAAAATTGAGAACCCTTAAGGAGTGGAGCACGGAGCATCTCAAAACATACTCATGCTGGGAACCAGTTCAAGATGGTGAAATAGAAGGATGTGCACTCATCTCCTCCTGCATGGGTGCCAAAATCAAACTAGCTGTTGAACAATCATTAAGAGGTTGATGATGGAAACCATCATTAAAAGATACCCACATCCAAAGACAAATAAAAAGCAACAGCAAGACAGTTGGAGGGGCACAAACACAATGAAATCAAATCCCATACCACCTTGGTGGGTGATGGACAAACTGGAGCACAATAATACAAAATAAGTTTTTCCCACTGTTGTGAAGGTTCAGAGCATCATTTCAGGTTTCCCAGCCTAGGGATTCAGCAAAGGCGGCTAGGAATCCCCAGGGAAGCTGAATTTGAAGTCCACCAGGATTTTATTTCAAGGATTTCTAGAGGACCAGGAGAAAGAGACTCCATGCTGCTGCTGCTGCTGCTGCTGCTGCTGCTAAGTCGCTTCAGTCGTGTCTGACTATATGCGACCCCATAGATGGCAGCCCACTAGGCTCCTCTGTCCCTGGGATTCTCCAGGCAAGAATATTGGAGTGGGTTGTCATTTCCTTCTCCAATGCATGAAAGTTAAAGTGAAGTCGCTCAGTCATGTCTGATTCTTGGCGACCCCATGGACAGCAGGACACCAGGCTCCTCCATCCATGGGATTTTCCAGGCAAGAGAAATCCATGCTAGGAGGGCACAAATAAAATCTTGTGCATAACAAGACCCAGGGTTAAGGAACAGTGACCCTAAAAAGACTTAATAAGATCTACCTGCTAATATTGGATGGTCTCCTGTGGAAGTGTGGGTTTACAGTGGCTCACCATAGGGAAAGCGGCACTAGCAGCAGCAGTCCTGAGAAGTGCCCATTGGTGTAAGTCACCTTGGATGTCTCAATTAACTTTACCATAGAGCCCGAAGACCCCAGGGCTAGATAACCTCAGGTGAAGCAACTAACGGGAGAGAAGGTAGTCACACCCATCAGTAGATAATTGAAATAAAATTTCACTAGCCGTAGCCCTGCCCACCAGTGCAAGACCCAGTTTTTCCCACTACTGGTTCCTCTCATCAGAAATCTTACAAAAGCCTCTTACCTTCATCTAATAGAGAGCAGAGGCTGGAGCAAGAAGAAATACAATCCCACAGTGACTAAAATAAAAACATCATCACAGAAAGTTAATCAGAATAAAAAAGCAGAGTTTTGCCTCAGATGAAGGAATAAGATAAAAGCTTGGGGTGGGGGGAAACAAACTAAAGATAGGCAACCTTCCAGAAAAAAATAAAAAATAAGAATAATGATAGTGAAGATGATCCAGGATCTCAGAAACAAAATGAAGAATATGCAAGAAATATTTACCAAAGACCTCAAAGAACTAAAGAATGAACAGAGAAGAAAAATATGCTAGAACAAACTGATAGCAGAATGACTGAGGCAGAATGAAAACATGTACATGTATGCACTTCTATTTATCACATCACTTTGCTTGATCCCCAAACTGTATGTAATTATTTTATACTGTTAGGTCAAACATGTTTCCATTATGGCTTGCAGTTGTAACTATCTTTTATTTTTTGTCTGACTATTGATTGTGAAAACTGATAAACATATTTTACTATTGTAAGTATGTAACTATTATGCAATACCATTGTATAATGATTGGTCAAAAAAGAAATAATATAATTCTATTTCACCAAAATTGCCATTTAATAGAAAAACCTGTAATTACTTTTTAAAATTGAGATGCATATCAGAATTATCTTGAAAATTTTTGAAAAATACAAATGCTCAAGTATTGCCTTTTTTTTTTTTTTTTTTTGGCCAAAGCTCTAGATATGTTTCTAATGAGCAGCCATGTTTAAAAGTAACTTAAAAATAACTGGACTACATGAAGATCTTTTACTTTTATCTAGTTTATTTCACTTTTTCTATTTCATATTCAGCGTTCCTGTTTCATTTAGTTTATGTTTTCTAATTTTTCCAATTCTTCTTCTTTTATTTTCTTTCTCAAGCCTTTATCAAGTGTAGTAGAAAAGCTTTTGCATATGTATATATATATACATAGCATGTATAATATGTATATATATTCTTGTAAACTTATGAATTTTTTGCCAAATTAAAGAATTTATGCTTTAATTCCAGTTGTTTGATTTAGTATGAACATAATTCTAAATTTGTAATTTAAAAATAAATACCCAACAAGCAACAAAGGTTTACTCTACAGCACATGGAACTATAGTCAATATCTTGTAATAATCTATAATGGTAAATAATTTCAAAAATAATATGTGTACATATATATATATATATATATATATATAACTAAATGACACACATGAAAAATAATTCTACTTTTGGTAATTTAGTAATATTTGCTTTTTGCCAGTGTTTCTAAACATCCTATGAGTATTTAATAACATCTAAGATGCAAAATTTTAAGTATATTTGTGTAGGATACAAGATTAATATAAATTATTTAAACATAAATATATTATGTTGAAAATTTAATGACATCATTCAAGATGTTCCTATTGTTAGTTTTTCTGCACTTGATAAAATAATCTCAGAGAAATGTTAATATGTCTCACTATGCTTATGTATTTTTTCTTTTCCATTATATTTCTTCTGATTTTTGCTTCATCATTGTTTCTTTGTTATTAAGGTGTCTGTTTGTTTATGATGTCTATCTTCTTTATCAATTGTGCTTTTTATCATTAAAAATAAATATAAGTACATGTAAAAAATAACAACAAAAAGAAAAATTGAAAATCATAAACTAGATGAAATGAGAGCACTGAATATGAAATAGAAATTTTGAAAATTGTATACAATTTGGGAGGATAAGTAGAGTGATGTGGTAAATGGAAGTGCACATATGCATCTTTTCATCCACCCAGGTAGTCTATGTTTTTCGGTTGGTGTATCTGATCCATTTACATTTCAGGTAATTATCAATATGCATGGTCCTATTATTTTTTTCTTAATTGTTTTGGGTTTATTTTCTGTAGGTATGTCTTTTCATTCTTTTGTTTCATGCCTAGAGAAGTTCCTTTAACGTCTGTTATAAAGCTGGTTTGCTGGTGCTGAATTCTCTTAACTTTTGCTTGCCTAGAAAAATTTTGATTTATCCATCAAATCTGGAGAGTCTTTCTGTGTACAGTATTCTTGATTGTAGGTTTTCACTTTAATTATTTTAAATATATCCTGCCATTCCTTTCTGGTTTGTAGAGTTTCTGATGAGAAATAAGCTGATAACCTTATAGGAGTTCCTTGTATGTTATTTGCTGTTTTCCCTTGTTGCTTTTAATATTTTATTTCTGTCTTTAATTTTTGTTAGTTTGATTACTATGTGCCTCAGTGTGTTCCTCCTTTGGTTTATTCTACCTGGGACTCTGTACTTCTTGACTTGGTTGATTATTCCCTTTCCCATGTTAGAAAGTTTTCAACTGTGTTCTCTTCAAATATTTTCTCAGGTCCTTTCTCTCTCTCTTCTTCTTGGACCCATATAATGCAAATGTTGTTGCATTTAATGTTGTCCCAGATGTCTCTTAAGCTGTCTTCATTTCTTTACATTGTTTATTCTGTGGCAGAGTGATTTCCACCATTTTGTCCTTCAGATAATTTATCCGTTCTTCTGCCTCAGTTAATCTGTTATGGATACCTTCTAGTATATTATTCATCTCTTTGTTTGTTCTTTAGTTTTTTTGAAGTCTTTGGTAAGCATCTCTTGCATCTTCTCTATCTTTGCCTCGATTCTTTTTCCAGTATCCTGGATCATCTTCACTATCATTATTCTGAATTCTTTTTCTGGAAGGTTGCCTGTCTCCACTTCATTTAGTGTTTCTCTGGGGTTTTATCTTGTCCCTTCATCTGAGAGAAAACTTTCTGCTTTTCCATGCTGATTAAATTTTTTTGTAATGTGATTTTGTTTCAGTCCCTGTGTGATTGTGGTTCATCTTGCTTCTTCTGCCTTCCCTCTGATGGAGAACGTTAAGGCTTGTAAAAGATTCCTGATGTGGGGGACTGGTGGTGGGAAAAACTGGGTCTTGCTCTGGTGTTATTGTTATTCTTTCTTGGAAAATGTATAGACTTTTGCCTAGCTACAAGATTTATGACATTTTGATTCTACTTGTTTGATTTAGTATGAATAGAATAATGGTATTCTAATTTATATTCACTCAAAACTTTGATATAGTTCCATATAATTTGGCATATAATATTACTGATAAAATCTAGAATGTTTATTATCTTAGTGATTTTAAAAAAGTGAATGAAACTTGAAACTCCTAATCCAATTCTGAGAATATATATATATTACTATGTTGTAAAAAACCAGGAAATTAACATGTAATACAGATTTTTGTTTTGATTTCACAAAGATTTATGCTAATGTCCATCATTTTTTCTCACCTTATTCAAGATTCCACCTTGTATTTAGCTGCATTGAGCAGAATCAGCTGCATGAAACAAATTCTGGTAAATTATTTGTTCATTTTTATTCTATTACATGGTATTCTCTATTTTTTTCTTTTTATGACTTCTTAGATACACTCATCTTTTAAAAGTGAGAACTTAATATCCAAATATGTAAGGTTTTTACAATGTATTTGATATAAATCTCTCATTTAAATGTTTTCTTCTCTACACTTGCTGTCTTTGGCTTTTCATTTCTCTAATCTTAGTTACACTTGCAATATCTAAGTCAAAGATCTCTTGTGACAAATATTACATTGCACTTGAAAATATGTGCGTTATTTTCAATATCTCTTGCTATTGATTTTTAGCATAAACCCACAGTGATAAGAGTAGAAAATCTGATTGATTTAAATAACTTTTGTTTTTCTTGGTGCTTAGTTACTACATTTGCAAACTATGGATTACAGCATGACAGGCTTCTCTATCCTTCACAATCTCCTGGGGTTTGCTCAATTCGTGTATGTTGAGTTGGTGATGCTATCTAACTGTCTTATCCTCTGCAACCACCTTTTCCTTTTTCCTTCAATCTTTCCAAGCATCCCTTGTGACTCAGCTGGTAAAGAATTCGCCTGCAATGCAGAAGACCTGGCTTCAATCCCTGGGTTGGGAAGAGCCCCTGAAAAAAGGAAAGTCTACAGACTCCAGTATTTTGGCCTGGAGAATTCCATTGACTGTATAGTCCACTGAGAATCAAAAGTCAGACATGACTGAGTGACTTTCAGTGCCCTAGAGTACCATGTTCTCAGTGTCTGGAGGCTAGTTTCCCAGCATCAAGGACCTTTACAGTGAATCAGGTCTTTGCAAAAGATGGCCAAAGTATTGGAGTTTCAGAATCAGTCTTTTCAATGTATATTTAGAGGTGATTTCCCTTAGAGTTGGTTGGTTTAATCTCCTTGCAGTCCAAGGGAATCTCAAAAGTGTTTTCCATTATCACAATTTGAAAGCATCAGTTCTTCTATGCTCAGCCTCTTTTATTGGCCAACTCTCACATTTGTACATGACTACTGGGAAAAAGAAAAACAAATAAACAAACAAAAACAAAACAAAACAAAACAAAACAAAACAAAATATAGCTGTGACTACATGGATCTTTCTTGGCAAAGTGATGTCTGCTTTTCAGTTTTTTTTCTCTAAGCTTGCCATAGCACTGTTTCCAAGGAGCAAAAATCTGAAATTTTTACATCCTGCTCTATATCCCTGGTTATATTCCAGTGTTTCCTACTTTATTGTTTATGGGAACTTGAAGAGAATTTGTATCCTACTGTTATGTGAAAATTGTATAAATATTAATTATATTGAGTTGGTTCATAGTGTTTTTCATGTCTATTATATCCTTCTACTTTTCTGTCTATTCATTCTATTAATTTTTTTGAGAGTTTGATAGTGAAACCTCAACTCTAAATCTTAATTTATGTAAATATTTATACAATTTATGCAAATACAAAATTGTATAAATTTTACACAATTTGTAAAAATAATTGTAAAATATAGTGGAACTATCAATAAACTTGTTCTGTATCTTTGAAATCTCCTGCAAATATATTAACATTCTTTCATAATTTAAGAATATAAAAAAAGGAAAGGGAGAAAAGATAAAATTAATAAAGAACACATATTAAATGACAAATTAGACCAGAAAGACCTAATAGTCATAGAACAATCCATCTGAAAGCAGCAGAATGCATTCTCTCCTCAAGTGAGCACAGAATATTCTCTGGGATAGATCACATCCAGGGTCACAAATCAAGCCTCAGTAAGGTGAATAAAATTGAAATCATATGAAACATTTTTCAACCACAACACTATGAAATTAGAAATCAATTAGAGCAAAAAAAAAACCATCTTGTAAAATTACAATGCAGGTTTAATATTATGTTGGTAAACAGCTGGTAGCTCACAGAATAAATGTGAAAAACTGCCCATAAACAATACCTATGGGATATGGCAAAAGCGGTTCTAAGAAATGAGTTTATACAAAAACAATCTTAAGGAAAAAAAATAAAAATCTCAAATAAACAACCTAACTTTATATCTAAAGCAGCTAGAGAAAAGTGAGCAAACAAATGCAAATTTAGAAGGAAATAAGTAATCATGAAGATCAGAGTAGAAATAAAAATTATTCTTTGAGAAGATAAAAAATTGATAAATTTTAATTAGACACATCAAAGAAAGAAGAGAGGACTCAAATAAAGTTATAAATGAAAAAGGTGAAGTTGCAAATGATACCACAGAAATACAAAAGATCATAAGAGAAAAACTGCAAGCAACTATATGTCAATAAAATGGACACATGGAAGAAATGGACAAAGTCTTAGAAAGTTGCAACCATCCAAGACAGAACCAGAAAGAAATAGAAAATATGAACAGATCAGTCATAAATACTGAACCAAAAATTGTTATTTCTTATTTCAAAACTTGAAACAAAAGAACAAAACCCAGTGGATTCACAGGCTGCTAAGTCACTTCAGCCGTGTCCGACTCTGTGCGACCCCATAGACGGCAGCCCACCAGGCTCTCCCATCCTTGAGATTCTCCAGGCAAGAACACTGGAATGGGTTGTCATTTCCTTCTCCAAGGCTTCACAGGCAACTTCTATCAAAGATTTAAGGTAGAGCTAATACCTATCCTTATCCAATTCTTCCAAAAACCTGCCTATGAATGAAAACTGTCAAACATATTACATGAAACCACCATCATCCTGATGCCAAAACCAGACAAAGATACCACAAGAAAAGAAAATTACAGATCAAAATCACTGATGGACATAGATGCAAAAATCTTGAACAAAATCCTAGCAAGCAAATTCCAATAATGCTTTAAAAGTATCATACGTCATGATCAAGTGGGATTTTCCCAGTGATGCAAATATTTTTTGCTGTATTCATATCAATCCATGTGATACACTATATCAACAAATTAACAGAAATAAAGGGAGAAATAGATAGTACCACAGTAACATTAGAGGACTTTGCACCTCACTTTCAACAATGGGGAAAACATCAGACAGAAAAAAACACTGGTATTAAAGGATGAATTAAATTCGATGTACAGCTCTCTCTTATACACACACACATATATGTGTATATATATATATATATATATATATATATATAATTTTATGACAAAGTAGCTGAATACACATTCTTTTCAAGTGTACCTGGAACATTCTCCATGATAGATCACATGATGATAGGCCACAAAACAATTCTTGGTAAATTTTAAAAACTTGAAATAATATCAAGTCTTTTTGGAGCACAAGGCTATGAGATAAGAAATCAATTGCAAAGGGGAAGAAACTGCAAAACACAGAGACATGGAAGCTACTAATCAGACAGTGGCTTGTAGAAGACGTTTTAGAAGTAATTAAAGAATGAGCTGTGTGCTCAGTCACTCAATCATGTCCATCTCTTTTTGACCATATGTTTACCTGGAGGCAAATGGAAACAAAAACACAACTATCTAAAATGTATGGTGTGTAGAAAGGATGAGTGCTGAGCAGGAGGGTGTGTGCTTATTTCCTCCTGAAGAAGCACCAAAATTGCAACTAGCTGTTGAGCAACCATTAACAGGATAACTATGGATCCCACCATAAAAGATACACATATTCAAAGATGAAGAAGCTGCAATGAGATGGTAGGAGGGGAACAAACACAATAAAATAAAATTCTATAACTTCAGGATGGGCCACTCACAAACTGGAATATGAAAATACTGAAGAAGTTCTCTCACTGTTGTGAAGGTTCTAAGACCCATGTCAGGCTTTTCAGTCTGAGGATCTGGCAAATACACTTGAAGCCCCTAGGGAATCTGACTTGGAAGGCCAGCAGGTTTTGATCAGGACATTCACAGGACTGGGAAAAACAGAGATTCCATTATTGGAGAGCACCAACAAAATCTTGCAAACCAAGACCCAGAGGAAGGGAGCAATGACCCCACAGGTCATAACCTGAACCAGAGCTACCTGATAGTGTTGGAGGGTCTCCTCTGGAGGCATGCATCAGGAGTGGTTCATTGGGGGATGGAGCTCCTGGTAACAGAAGACCTGGAATATGCTTCCTGACTCACGTCCTCTTGAAGGTCATTATTAACCCTTCTTGAGAGCCCATAGATCCCAGGCCTGAGGCACTTCAGGCCAAACAATTAACAGAGGAGGAATCACAACCCCATCCATCAACAGAAAATTGGATTAAAGTTTTACTGAATGCAGCCCTGCTCACCAGAACAAGATCTTGTTTTTTTCCACTTACAGTCCCTCCCATCAGGAAGTTTAAGCAAACCTCTTAGCCTAAACTGCTAGAGGATTGACAGAAGAAGCACGAAGAACTATAATTCCATAGTGGTTAGAGTGAAAACCACGTTGCAGAAAGTTAACCAAAATGAAAAACAGGGAATTACATTTCAGATAAAGGGATGTGATAAAAGTCTAGAAAAACAACTAAATGAAGTGGAAATAAGCAAACTTTCAGAAAAAGAATTCAGAATAGTGATATTGAAGATAACCCAGGATCTCAGAAAAAGAATGGAGACGATGCAAGAAATGTTTACCAAAGATCTAGGAGAACAAAACAAACAAACAGGGATGAACAATACAGAAGAAGGTATCAATAGCAGAATAAAGGAGGAAGAAGAATGGATAATGACCTGGAGGAAAGAATGGTGGGAATCATTGCCACAGAACAGAATATTAAAATAGTAATAATAAAATACAGCCTAGGAGACATCAAGGATAACATTAAATGCACCAACTTTTCCATTACAAGGGTCCCAGAAGAAGAAGACAGAGAGAAAAGACCCCAAAAAATTTTTGAAGAGATAATAATGGAAAAATTCCCTAACATGGGAAAGGAAATAGTCAAACAAGTCCAGGAAGTGCAGAGAGCCTCAGGCAGTATAAACCCAAGAAGGAGCATACCAAAACACATAGTAATGAAACTGACAAAAATTAGACAAAGATTAAAATATTAAAAACAACAAAGAAAAAAAATAACGTAAAAAGGAACTCCCATCAAGCTGATTTCTCAACAGAAACTCTACAAGCCAGAAAGGAATGGCAGAATATATTTAAGTGATGAAAGGGAACATGTCCTCTAAGATCAAAAGCAACACAAGGATATTGCTGTCACTAATTTTACTCAGTGTAGCATCATCAAACTTCTTGATTTCAGACTATACTACAAAGTTACAGTCAACAAAGCAGTATAGTACTGTCACAAAAACATAAATAAAAACAAATAGAACAAGATAGAAAGCCCAGAGATTAACACACCTATGGTAAACTTATCTTTGACAAAGGAGGCAAGATCATACAATGGAAAAAAGAGTCTTTTCAATAAATGGTTCTGGAAAAACTGGACAGCTATATGTAAAATTAAAACACTTCCTAACAGCATACACAAATATAAACTCAAAATGGATTAAAAATCTAAATGTAAGACCAGAAACTATAAAACTTTTAGAGGAAAACATAGGCATAAATCTCTTTGACATGAATCACAGCAAGGTCCTCTATGACCCACTTTTCAGAGTAATGGAGATAAAAAAAGAGACCTAATTAAACTTAAAAAACTTTTGTACAATGAAAGAACTATAAGCAAGGTGAAATGACAACTCTCAGAATGGGAGAAAATATCGGCAAATAATACAACTGTCAATTAATCTCCAAAATATACAAGCAACAACACATGCAGCTCAATGCCAGAAAAGGAAACAGTCCAATTGAAAACTGGGCAGAAGACCTAAACAAAGATTTATCCAAATAAGATATACAGATAAACTCTTGGAAAGATGCTCAATATAACTCATTAGTAGAGAAATTCAAATCTAAACTACAATAAGATATCACCTCTCCCCAGTCAGAATGGCCAACATCAAAATGTCTAGAAACAATAAATGCTGGAGAGGGTACAGAGGAAATGGAACCTTCCTACACTGTTTGAACTGTAAACTGATACAGGCACTGTGGAGAACAGTATAGAGATTCTTTAAAAAACTAGAACTAAAACTACCATGTTACCTCACAATCCCACTACTGGGCATACACCCTGAAGAAACCATAAGGGAAACAAAACACATGTATCCCAGTATTCATCGCAGCACTATTTATAATAGCTAGGACCTGGAAGCAACCCAGATGTCCATCTACAGATAGATAGATAGATAAAGAAGTTGTAGCATATATATATACAATGGAATATTACTCAGCTACAAAAATGAATGCATTTGAGTCAGTTCTAAAGAGGTGGTTAGCCTAGAACCTATTATACACAATGAAGCAAGTCAGAAAGGGAAAAGATAAATATCATATATTAATGAATATATATGATATCTATATTTATGTTACCAATGAACATATTTACAGGTTAGCAATGGAAATGCAAACTTAGAGAACAGACTTCTGGACACTGGTGGAAGAAAAGTGTGGAAAGGATTTAGAGAGTAACATTGAAACATATGCATTACCATATATAAAAATGATAGCAAGTGAAAATTTGTCATATGATGCAATGAGCTCAAATCATGTCCTCTGTGATAACCTCGAGGGGTGGGATGGGGTGGGAAGGAGGTTTAAGATGGGAGGGCACATATGTATAACTATAGATGATTCATGTTGATATATGCCAGGAACCAAAACAATATTATAAAGCACTTATCCTCCAATTAAATTAAAAGAGACAAAAAAGGTGTTTCATGCAAATAGAAATGGCTAGAAACTGGAGGTAGCTATACACATATCAGATAAAATATACATTAAAATGTCATCTTTATAGAAAACAAAGAAGGGGATTATATATTGATCTACAAGAAAATGCTATTTCACTCATTAACATGTATGCACCCTATGCAGGAACATCTAAATATACAAAGCAAATATTTAAAAACATAAAGGAATAAGTTTAAAACAATGCAGTAACAGTAGGGGACTTTGACACCCCACTTATATCAATGGAGATATCATCCAGACAGAAAATCAATAAAGCAACATTTATCCACTGGGACTTAAAAGATACCGCTAGGACATTCTATCTAAAAAGATTATAATACACATTGTAGGGCCTTCCATGGTAGCTCAGATAACAAATAATCCACCTGCAATGCAGGAGACCTCAGTTCAATCCCTGGGTCAGGAAGATCCCCTGTAGAAGGGATACGCTACCCACTCCAGCATTCTTTGACTTTCCCAGTAGTGCAGACAGTGAAGAATCCACCTGCAAGGTGGGAGACTTGGGTTCTATCCCTGGGTTGGGAAAATCCCCTAGAGAAGTGAACAGCTGCCCACTCCAGTATTCTTGCCTTGAGAATTTCATGGACAAAGGAGCCTGACAGGCTACATTCCATGGGGTCACAAAGAATCTGACACAACTGAGCTCATTTTCACTTCCAACTAAACAAATTAGCAATAGAATAAAAGCAAAGTTCAAAGTCAGCAGAAGGAAAAACATAATAAAGATGAAAAAAGAAAGAAAATACAAATGAAAACAACAACAACAAAAAAGGGAAAACAAAATAATGACACCAAAGGGTGGTTCTTTCAAATAAATAAGTAAATAAATAAACTAAGTTGATTAACCTTTAGCCAGAGTCATCATTTAGAAAAGAGGAAAAATGCAATGCAAAATAATAATAATAATAATGAATAATGACAGAGGAAAAAAACCCAACCATTACCACAGAGATTTAAAAAATGGTAAGAGAACATTGCAAACAGATATATGTCAACAGATTGAAAAATATGAGAGGAGTAAACACATTTCTAGAAACATTCAAAATACCAAAACTGAATCAGGGAGAAATAACCAATTTAAACTGATTAATCCTTGAAAAACTACTAGAATTTATCAATGAACTTGGTAAATGTTCAGGATAGAAATTTAATATATAGAAATATGTTGCATTTCTATATGCTAATGATTATCTATCATAAACATAAATTAAGAATGAATTTTTATATGTGGTTCCATAAAAAAATAATAAAAAAAGTGCCTAGGAATAAATCTAACTAAGGAGGTAAATAATCTGTATTCGATAAACTATTACGCTAGGAGACGGTCTAAGATGGCAGAGGAATAGGACGGGGAGACCACTTTCTTCCCCACAAATTCATCAAAAGAACATTTCAACGGTGGGTAAATTCTACAAAACAACTTCTGAATGCTGGCAGAGGACATCAGGCACCCAGAAAAGCAGATCATTGTCTTCAAAAACAGGTAGGAAAAATATAAAAGATGAAAAAAGACATAAAGGAGGTAGGGAGGGAGCTCCATCCCAGGAAGGGAGTCCCATCCCTGGAAGGGAGTCTTAAAAAGAGAGAAGTTTCCAAACACCAGGAAACACTCTCACTGCCAAGTCTGTGGTGAGCCTTGGAAGGACAGAAGTCAACATAACAGAGAAGAAAAATAAATAAATAATTATAACCAACAGATTACAAGCCCAACGGTAACTCCCCCAGCAGAGAAGCATCTCAGACGCCTGCATCCAACACTAGCAAGTGGGGGCTGGGCAGGGAGGCGTGGGCTGCGGTGCTTTTTAAGAATCTGGCTGGAAGGCCCCGAATGTAACCAGAGTCAACAAACTTGGGATAGCACACCAGACTGTGGGATAGCTACCACGCGAAAAGCTCTAACAAGACACTGCCAGGACTGCGCACAGAACAAAGGATGGAACAGAAATAGCCAGCTGCAGACCATCCCCTGCATGTGACAGGTAACCAGAGCCATAAGGGCTGGAAGGGGACAATCACAGCCCTGGAGATACTTTACTTACCAAACTGCAAGCAGGCTTCTTTGCTAACTAAGACTTCTTGGGGTTCTGGACAGTCACCATCTGCCTGACAAGGGATGTCAGTGGTACACCCAGAAAACTGAGCAGCAGGGAAAGGTGATAAGTTGCAGCGATGGTGCTCGCCAAACACCTGAGATACTCGTTCCTGGGAAGGGCACAAAATGCAGGCCCAACAGAATCTGCACCTCTGAGGGCTACCTGAGAGCCGAGCCTGAGCGGCTTAGACCAGGGAGGTGCATGCAGCCTAGGGCCGGCCTCAGACAGTTCCCGGCAGAGCAACGTAGAGCTTGAGTGGTGTGTGCTGTGTGCAGGGGCATGCCCAGCGTGGCTGAGGCACTGCGAGCACACACCAGTGTTATTTCGTTGCAGCATCCCTCCCTCCCCACAGGGTGACTGAACAAGTGAGCCTAAAAAAAAAGGGTCCACCACCACCCCCCTTGTGTCAGGGCAGAAATCAGACACTGAAGAGACCAGCAAACGGAAGAAGCTAAACAGAGGGAACCACCTTGGAAGTGACCTCACACTGCCCACAACACCAGAGAAAGTCCCAGAAATATATTTAATATTTTTATGACCATTTTCTTTTTGTTTTTCTTGCTGTTGATGTTGTTGTTTGATTGTTTTTTCTTTTCTTTTTCTTCTCCTTTTTTTACACTTTTTAAAATTTTTAAGCCCTCTATTTCTCCTTTAATTTTAATTTTTATAACCTACTATCACTATTCAAAAAAAAAGAGCCTATTTTTAAAGCAAACACGACTATATATATATATATATAGTGGTTGTTGTTGTTTTTTTAATAATTCTCATTACTTTTTTTTTTTCTTCTTGTTTTTCTTCTTTTCTTTATTATTGTATTTCTGAAAATCCAAACTCTATTCTAGATTTTAAATCTTTGCTTTTTGGTATTCGTTGTCAATTTTGTACATTTAAAAACCCAATCTTCAGTACTCAATTTTACCTGAGAGCAAGATTACTGGCTTGACCACTCTCTCTTCCTTTGGACTCTCCTTTTTCTCCACCAGGTTGTCTCTGTCTCCTCCCTCCCCCTTCTCTTCTCTACCCAACTCTGAATCTCTGTGTGTTCTAGACGATGGAGAACACTTAGGGAACTGGTTACTGGCTGGATCTGTCTTTCTCATTTTCATTTCCCTCTTTTATCCTCCTCGCCACCTCTGTCTACTTCCTCCCTCTCCTCTTCCCTGTATAACTCCATAAATACCTCTGAGCATTACAGACTATGGAGCGCACATAAGGAAGTAACTACTGGCTAGCTTGCTCTCTCCTCTTTTGATCTCACTGCATCTCATTCCAGTCACCTCTAACTACCCCCTCCCTCTTCTCTTCTCCATGGAACTCAGTGAACCTCTCTGGGTCTCCCTCAATGTGGAGAAACTTTTCATTTTTAACCTAGATGTTTTATCATCGGTGCTGTATAGATGGAGAAGTCTGGAGGCTACTGTAAAAATAAAACTGAAAACCAGAAGCAGGAGGCTTAAGTCCAAAGCCTGAGAACATCAGAGAACTGCTGAATTCAGGGAACATTAAGCAATAGGAGCTCATCAAACGCCTCCATACCTACACTGAAACCAAGCTTCACCCAAGGGTCAACAAGTTCCAGAGCAAGACATACCACACAAATTCTCCAGTAACACAGGAACACACCCCTGAGCTTGAATATACAGGCAGCTCAAGTTACTCCAAAACCATAGACATCTCATAACTCATTACTGGACACTTCACTGCACTCCAGAGAGAAGAAATCCAGCTCTACCCACCAGAACTTTGACACAAGCTTCCCTAACCAAGAAACGTTTACAAGCCACTGATACAACCCCACTCACAGTGAGGAAGCTCCATAATAAAGAGAACTCCACAAATTACCAGAATATAAAATGGCCACCCCAAACGCAGCAATATAACCAAGATGAAGAGACAGAGGAATACCCAGCAGATAAAAACAGGAGAAATGCCCACCAAACCGAACAAAAGAGGAAGAGATAGGGAATCTACCTGAGAAATAATTCTGAATATTGATAGTGAAAATGATATAAAATCTTGAAATCAAAATGGAATCACAGAAATATAGCCTGGAGACAAGGATTGAGAAGATGCAAAAAAGGTTTAACAAGGACCTAGAAGTAATAAAAAAAAGAGTCAATATATAATGAATAACGCAACAAATGAGATTAGAAACACTCTGGAGGCAACAAATAGTAGAATAACGGAGGCAGAAGATAGGATTAGTGAAATAGAAGATAGAATGGTAGAAATAAATGAATCTGAGAGGAAAAAAGAAAAACGAATTAAAAGAAATGAGGACAATCTCAGAGACCTCCAGGAAAATATGAAACGCTCCAATATTCGAATTATAGGAGTCCCAGAAGAAGAAGACAAATAGAAAGACCATAAGAAAATACTTGAGGAGATAATAGGTGAAAATTTCCCTAAGATGGGGAAGGAAATAATCACCCAAGTCCAAGAAACCCAGAGAGTCCCCAACAGGATAAACCCAAGGTGAAACACCCCAAGACACATATTAATCAAATTAACAAAGATCAAACACAAAGAACAAATATTAAAAGCAGCAAGGGAAAAACAACAAATAACACACAAGGGGATTCCCATAAGGATAACAGCTGATCTTTTAATAGAAACTCTTCAGGCCAGGAGGGAATGGCAAGACATACTTAAAGTGATGAAAGAAAATAACCTACAGCCCAGATTACTGTAACCAGCAAGGATCTCATTCAAATATGAAGGAGAAATCAAAAGCTTTACAGACCAGCAAAAGCTGAGAGAATTCAGCACCACCAAACCAGCTCTCCAACAAATGCTAAAGGATATTCTCTAGACAGGAAACACAAAAAGGGCATATAAAACTGAAACAATCCCACTGCTGGGCATACACACCAAGGAAGCCAGAATTGAAAGAGACACATGTACCCCAATGTTCATCGCAGCACTGTTTATAATAGCCAGGACATGGAAACTACCTAGATGTCCATCAGCAGATGAATGGATAAGAAAGCAGTGGTACATATACACAATGGAGTATTACTCAGCCGTTAAAAAGAATTCACTTGAATCAGTTCTGATGAGATGGATGAAACTGGAGCCGATTATACAGAGTGAAGTAAGCCAGAAAGAAAAACACCAATACAGTATACTAACACATATATATGGAATTTAGAAAGATGGCAATGACGACCCTGTATGCAGGACAGCAAAGGAGACACAGATGTGTATAACAGACTTTTGGACTCAGAGGGAGAGGGAGAGGGTGTGATGATTTGGGAGAATGGCATTGTAACAGGTATACTATCATGTAAGAATCGAATCGCCAGTCTATGTCTGACGCAGGATATAGCATGCTTGGGGCTGGTGCACGGTGATGACCCAGAGAGATGTTATGGGGAGGGTGGTGGGAGGGGGGTTCAAGTTTGGGAATGCATGTACACCCGTGGTGGATTCATGTCAATGTATGGCAAAACCAATACAGGATTGTAAAGTAAAATAATGTAAAAATTAAAAAAAAAAGAAAAACTGAACCCAAAAGAATAAAGTAAATGGCGACGGGATCATACTTATCAGTAATTACCTTAAATGTAAATGACTTAAATGCCCCAACCAAAAGGCAAAGACTGGCTGAATGGATACAAAGACAAGACCCCTATATATACTACCTACAAGAGACCCACCTCAAAACAAGGGACACATACAGACTGAAAGTGAAGGGCTGGAAAAAGATATTCCATGCAAATAGAGACCAAAAGAAAGCAGGGGTAGCAATACTCATATCCAATAAAATAGACTTTAAAACAAAGGCTGTGAAAAGAGACAAACAAGGCCACTACATAATAATTAAAGGATCAATCCAAGAAGAAGATATAACAATTATAAATATATATGCACCCAACATAGGAGCACCACAATATGTAAGACAAAGGCTAACAAATATGAAAGAGGAAATTAACAATAACACAATAACAGTGGGAGACTTTAATACCCCACTCACACCTATGGACAGATCAACCAAACAGAAAATTAACAAAGAAACACAAACTTTAAATAATACAATAGACCAGTTAGAACTAATTGATATCTATAGGGCATTTCACCCCCAAAACAATGAATTTCAGCTTTTTCTCAAGTGCTCACGGAACCTTCTCCTGGGCCATAAATCTCACCTTAAAAAATTAAAAAAAAAATTGAAATCATTCCAAGCCTCCTTTCTGACCATAATACATTAAGATTAGATCTCAATTACAGGAAAAAAAAAAACTGTTAAAAATTCCAACATATGGAGGCTGAACAACATGCTTATGAATAACCAACAAATCACAAAAGAAATCAAATGAAAACGAAAACACAACAACCCAAAACCTGTGGGACACTATAAAAGCAGTGCTTAGAGGAAAGTTCATAGCAACACAAGCATACCTCAAGAAACAAGAAAAAAGTTAAATAAATAACCTAACTCTACACCTAAAGCAACTAGAAAAGTAAGAAATGGAGAACCCCAGAGTTAGTAGAAGGAAAGAAAGCTTAAAAATTAGGGCAGAAGTAAATGCAAAAGAAACAAAAGAGACCATAGCAAAAATCAACAAAGCCAAAAGCTGGTTCTTTGAAAGGATAAATAAAATTGACAAACCATCAGCCAGACTCATCAAGAAACAAAGAGAGAAAAATCAAATAAATAAAATTAGAAATGAAACTGGAGAGATCACAACAGACAACACAGCAATACAAAGAATCATAAGAGACTACTATCAGTAATTATATGCCAATAAAATGGACAACGTGGAAGAAATGGACAAATTCTTAGAAAAGTACAACTTTCCAAAACTGAACCAGGAAGAAATAGAAAATCATAACAGACCCATCACAAGCATGGAAATTGAAACTGTAATCAAAAATCTTCCAGCAAACAAAAGCCCAGGTCCAGACAGCTTCACAGCTGAATTCTACCCATTCTGTTTTTTTTCCTCTGTTTCTTTGCATTGATCACTGAGGAAGGCTTTCTTATATCTTCTTGTTATTCTTTGGAATTCTGCATTCAGATGCTTATATCTTTCCTTTCTCTTTTGCTTTTCGCTTCTCTTCTGTTCACAGCTATTTTTAAGGCCTCCCCACACAGCCATTTTGCTTTTTTGCATTTCTTTTCCATGGGGATGGTCTTGATCCCTGTCTCCTGTACAATGTCATAAACCTCCGCCCATAGTTCATCAGGCACTCTATCTATCAGATCTTGTCCCTTAAATCTATTTCTCAGTTCCACTGTATAATAATAATGGATTTGATTTAGGTCATGACTGAATGGTCTAGTGGTTTTCCCTACTTTCTTCAATTTAAGTCTGAATTTGGCAATAAAGAGTTTATGATCTGAGCCACAGTCATCTCCCGGTCTTGTTTTTGCAGACTGTATAGACTTTCTCCATCTTTGTCTACAAAGAATATAATCAATCTAATTTCAGTGTTGACCATCTGGTGATGTCCATGTGTAGAGTCTTCTCTTGTGTTGTTGGAAGAGGGTGTTTGCTATGACTGGTGCATTTTCTTGACTAACCTGTATTAGCCTTTACCCTGCTTTATTTGATATTCTGAGGCCAAATTTGCCTGTTACTTCAGGTGTTTCTTGACTTCCTACTTTTGCATTCCAGTCCCCTATAATAAAAAGGACATGTTTTGGGGGTGTTAGTTCGAAAAGTTCCTGGAGGTCTTCATAGAACCATTCAACTTCAGCTTCTTCAGTGTTACTGGTTGGGGCATAGACTTGGATTACTCTGATATTGAATGGTTTGCCTTGCAAATGAACAGAGATCATTCTGTCATTTTTGAGACTGCATCCAGGTACTCCATTTCAGACTCTTTTGTTGACCATGATGGCTACTTCATTTCTTCTAAGGGATTCCTGCCCACAGTAGTAGATATAATGGTCATCTGAGTTAAATTCACCCATTCCAGTCCATTTCAGTTCACTCATTCCTAGAATGTCGATGTTCACTCTTGCCATCTCCTATTTGACCACTTCCAATTTACCTTGATTCATGGACCTGACATTCAAGGTTCCTATGCAATATTGCTCTTTAAAGTATCGGGCCTTGCTTCTATCACCAGTCACATCCACAACTGGGTATTGGTTTTGCTTTGGCTCTATCCCTTCATTCTTTCTGGAGTCATTTCTCCACTAATCTCCAGTAGAGTATTGGGCACTTACTGGCTTGGGGAGTTCCTCTTTCAGTATCCTATCATTTTATCTTTTCATACTATTCATGGGGTTCTCAAGGCAAGAATACTGAAGTGGTTTGCCATTCCCTCCTCCAGTGGACCACATTCTGTCAGACCTCTCAACCATGACCCGCCCATCTTGGGTGGTCCCACAGGACATGGCTTAGTTTCACTGAGTTAGACAAGGCTGTGGTCCGTGTGATTAAGTTGACTAATTTTCTGTGATTATGGTTTCAGTGTATCTGCACTCTGATGCCTTCTCGCAACACTTATTGGCTTACTTGGATTTTTCTTACTTTGGGCGTGGGGTGCCTCTTCACGGCTGCTCCAGCAAAGCACAGCCACTGCTCCTTACCTAGGACGAGGGCTATCTCCTCACCGCTGCCCCTCCTGACCTTGAATGTGGAATGGCTCCTCTCACCAGAGCCCACCAAGAAGAGATACCTCACATCCAAGCACAAAGGTGAGCTGAAACAAAATCGTAGGAGGGGTACAATCATGATGAAATCAAATCGACCTTATAACCCTAGGTGGGTGACCCACAAACTGGAGAACAATAATATTAAAGAAGTTCTCACACTTTTCTGAAGGTTCTAGGCCCCACATCAGGCTCCCCAGCCCGGGGATCTAGCTAAGAGACTGGGAATCCCCAGGGAATCTGACTTTGAAGGCCAGCAGGATTTGATTATAGGACCTCCATAGGACTGGGAGAAACATAGACTGCACTCTTGGCAGGGAAAAAGAAAACCTTGTGTGCATCAGGACCAAGGAGAAAAGGACAGTGACCCAACAAAACACCGAGTCAGACTTACCTGTGAGTGTTTGAGGGGGTCCTACAGAGGCATGGGTGGGCAGTAGCTCATCATTGGGACAGGGGCACTGGAAGCAGCAGTCTTGGAATATGCCTGTCAGCATAAGCACTTTTGGAGATCACCAATAGTCCTACCATAGAGCCTGTAGACTCAGAACTAGGTCTCATCAGGCCAAATAACTAACAAGGAGGGAGTGTAGCCTCACCCGTCATCAGACAGCTGGATTAAAGATTCACTGAGGAAGGCCCTGCCCACCAGAGAAAGACCCAGTTTTCCCCACAGCCAGTCCCTCCCATCAGGAAACTTGCATAAACCTCTTATCCTCATGTATCAGAGGGCAGAGAGAAGAAACAGAAGCTACAACCC